>NC_056750.1:378328108-378628108 GCF_019279795.1 Protopterus annectens
AAATGTTTTTAGTTTGTTTTTTTCTGATTTTCAGAGTACAAAAACACCTTCAGTGATCACTGTACACAAGCTACAGGAATTCACTATCCACACCACTGCATGCCAGTTATGTGACGTGGCTAACTCACCACTATCAAACAATATTTGATGTGGATATCCCACCACTGCCAAACAATTTAATACGCGACACCCATGCTCTGGCCCAGTAATCAAGGAGCCTCACTCCTCACCACTAGCACCAGTGAGGGGCGTCCACATTGGGAGGACAACAGGTACACACAGTGAAGTACAATTTCCCTTAAGAGCACACAGAGATCAGTCTGTCTGGGGCTGGTTTCTCCCTCCCGATCCTTGATAAGACTCCCCACTGGCACAACTGCAGGTTTCAGATGTCAGCCGAGTAGTCAAGCCAAAATCTCCAGTACCCTCTGTCCAACCAGTACTTTGTGTCCCTGCCCAAGTAGCTGACACACACACACACACACACACACACACACACACACACACACACACACACACACACACTCTTTAAGATTTGATTTCTATACAAACACACACACTCCTGGGGAAGGCTGGCACAGGTTCACTAGCTATGCCCCCTTTTGCCCAGGCTATAAGGTAGTAGTCACTGATACCAGCTACTCTTATCAGCTACTCTAAAGGCCCTTACCAGAGGATGTCCAATTCTACTGTGCAGTGTTGTTGCTATCTAATTAGTAAGTGTGATGAACAGCAAGGCTAGAGTGGCTTATACAGTATCACCAAATACATGTAAGCACTCCAAGAGTGTAAACATCTCTACACAAAACAGCCACAGTTAAAAGGTTTAAAATATGTAATGGTAAATAAAAACACAAGACAATACTAATTAATTCAACACAATGACAGTAGAGAGTTCAGAAATCAAAGGAGATACTTTAAAACAACATTGTAGGATAGTCTGACATAACTATACAAGACAGCTGGACTAATCTTGCTATTTCTATCCATCTCTAAGAGAAATTATAAGATCTTACTTACAGATCAAAACACAGTGCTGGTGAGTTGTCAGATTCAGAACAAAATACAAAATGCTAACTCTTTTTCTCTGTGAAAGTCTTAAATTGATAATGACATTTTGCTGAGTATTTCAGATTACATCATTCTTGACACTTCTGCTTGTTTCACAGGCTCACAGAACTTAAAATTTAACATATCTTTGTAATCTGCACCTGCCAGGAAGCCACAGCAATAAAAGACGCTTTACATGTGAAACCTAGTAATTCTCTCTGTCTTAGGACAATAGAATTTTCTGGCCCAGACATCCCGTCCCCAAGCTTGAGATCAAACAGTTGTAAAATCCTTTACTTATCAGCTTTCTTTCCACAGGGTGCACTGTGGTTACATTTTTGGAAGCTCATAACATAACACAGTTTTATTACATTTGTTACACAAGCTTGTGGATCATACTAATATTTACAATGACATAGAATTATTTACAAAATTCTATCTAGCTGGGCTATCAGCCTTCATTCACAGCTGCTACAAAATGTTTGAGTTTTTGCAAACCAGATAATGGCAACAGTATAAATTTCTTTTTTCCTTTTTTTTTCCTTCAGGTTATAATGGCAACTTTGGATGATAAACTGCTTGGAGAAAAACTCCAGTACTATTACAGTAGTAGTGAGGATGAAGACAGTGATAAAGAGAATGATTCAACTATCCAAAATCCAACTGCTTCACAGCCAGAGTATTGCAGCGATCAGACTGTTAATACAGGTACTACAGAACATTGTCTTTATAACAAGTTAACATCACACCAGACACTACTTTGGAATGGGAGGCAAGCCACCTCTTGGTTGTGGCATGTTAATAGTAATACACAATTGTACTGTAAGGTTGTTCCCTTCGCTGTAATTTTATTTATATTTGTCATTTTTGAATGGGACTTGACATGTTCTTTCTGACAAGGGGTTACAGAGTAGGTTTTTGAGGAAGTGAATGTAGTGGAACTGTATTTTGGAGTGAGGGAGTCTGGAAGCCTATGCAAAAGTGGTTTATAGAACATTATTACATGAGACATTCAGACAGGTTTCTGCAGAGTAAATAAATGTTGCATGATAAAGAATGGAAAGATGAGCGCTTTCAATATTGTAGGATCTGTAGTAATTTAAAAGGTTGAAGTGCCACTGATTCTCCATATGTAAATCTGTCAGTTACGTTTGCCAGAGAGAAATGTAACAGTGTTGCTTTCTGCATACATACAGATTCCTCCTAGGTGTCAAGATCGGAGGTTGCTAGTGCCCTGCCCCAAAACAAATTCAGCCACTAAGACTTTTAACTTTATGTTCATTGTACTGATTAAGTGCTGCTGTTCCATTACTTTCAGATACATTACTCTTTTTCTTTCATTCAAATTTGCAGCTGGAAAAAGCAGGGGAAAGGGAAAAATGGAGCATGCAGCTGTGACAGTCTGCAGGAGTATACACAGATGGCTTCCCTGCAGTCAGTAGCACTTGAAAGCCATGTATTATTTTACTGAACGGAATTATTGCTGCCCCATTATGAACAGAGCTTGTGATAGCAATTCACTAGTGTAATGCTGTGTATTGCTTCCCTGGGATCAACACTACTTGTGAAAGTAATGTTATCTTCGTAAACAGCAGCAAAATGCTGTGTATTGCATCTCTGCAGTAAAACCATTGTAAAAAAAAAAATGATTTGTCTTAATCAGCCAAAACCATATTGCATCCTTGTAATCAGCACAGGATAACCCTAGTTATAAAGACTCTGACACAAAAAACTCCCATAGGAACAACGGCTGTGAAAATTAAAGGAAATACTAAAGCTTTATTTTCCAGAACACTGTGAATAAAGGGAAGTACTTTGGCTGAAATGACTAAGATAAAAAGAAAGAGAGAATGTTTTGGCTGAAATGACTGACTGGAAATGTATCAGGAAAAAAAGATGCAAAAAGGCTGATTTAAAGAGTGGACAGCAAGGGTTGCATACATGGGGTGACCTGGCAAGTGTAGAGTCTAGATGGGTAGACTGAACCAAGGTCTAATGGGTGAATGACGTGCTTATTATAATACTGCAGTTAATGGCAGGAGCTGTGGTGCAGTCTAAATTATCTTGTACAGTATAGTACGGTATAAAATTTTTTTCTAATACTTATAAATGCATGCTTATAAACAAAATGTTATACGTGTTGAGTATATTACTGTTATTCATTGTGCTGTTTAATATGGCTTGGGTTAACTTTGATAAGTTTCATGAGCCCCTCATGCATGGTTCTCAAATAAAAAAAAAAATAAATGCATCACTGAACTTTGTGAATGTAGTAGTATTCAGTGGTTTTGAGCCAACATTCAAACTATAAAACACTGCATACAGATTAAAAATTAAAGCAGTAGAGGTAAAAAGAAATCAAAGCAAATCATGTACAGATATGTTTTTCTCACAAGGCTTCATTGATTCTAAAAACTGAACTACGCTACCCTACATTTACAGTAAAGCCACCAAGACATTATCTTGTTGAAAATCTTGACTTTTATATGTTCTTTTTTAACACCTTTATTGAATTATCACTTTTTTTCCTCAAAATCTCTTTAATTTATTTAAATGATCACTTAACTCATTAAAGCTGGGCGATGCTTGTAGATGTTTCTGCAGTTACATCCTACTGACGCCTCTAGACTTCAAATATTGCTTGCTCATATTTGCATTAATAATTTCAAAATCATGCCACGTACTAAGTTTTTTTTAAAAGATTTCATGTTAAAGCTTATACAGTGACAAACTCAAATGTGTTGATACCTTCACCTGTGCTAGGCAGAGGTCAAGTATATTAATTGTTGTGCATGTAATATTTATGTTGTCATAACTGCCATGTTTTTTCTAAATGAAAATTGTCAGCAGGATGAACAAAACTCTGCTGACAGTATGCACATAATTGCAAGTTGTTTGAAAATTTAGAAACTTAACTATGTTTACTTTGTCTTGTAAAATCCAGTTTAGAACCTAAAGAATATTACCACTATTAAACTAGTTTGTGTTGAAGAGTTTGTCATTTACTCTTTTAGTAACCCCTATAGTTCCAGTGATGCATACATTTGTTTGAAATGTGAGGACATAATATGATTCTAGCAAAAAGCTTATGCTCTGCCCACTGCAGGTTACAGTGCAAACTTCCAGAACTTTATTGGAGGAAATGAGTTAAGATATAGACAACATACATTAATGTAATACATTATTTTGTATATTTATCAAGTAATTGTTATATACATTGGTAAAGTCTTGCCATCCCCTTAAACCTCACTCCTCCTCCTCCTAAACATTGTTCTGCATGTATTGTTCCCATAATTTCCATTTCTCCTCTGTAATTTTTTCCTATCATTTTCTAAAGATCCCACTTCCAGTTCTTTTGTCTTGGTTAACAATATTCAGCACTTCAAATACAGCTTGTTTAGACTTTGATTTCCACTTTCTAATAGTTACTTTCTAGGCAGCCACCAGAATTAAATGTATCAAGGCTTTATTTACTGTGTCTAGGCTTTTCAGATCCTGTATCCTTGCTCAAGAAAATAATTTCCTTAGTTACACCCATTTGCTCACCCCGTATTTCTCATTTAAAAATTCCCTATAGAATACTCTGTTTGCCAACTCATTGCACTCCTAAAACATGTGATGTTCTATAGTTCTGTCTCGCCTTCATTCTTGTATATGGGTTCGGCTCCGACTCGGCCGAATACAAAGTTCAAAGTCTCTCAGTTGGCTTGTGGCAAGGTATCCCATAGTGCACTAGTAAGAATCCCGAGATCTTGTTTGCAGCGTCTACGAGTTCAGAAGTGCTTCCTTGGCTAAGTTGGATATTTTCATTACTATTCTTATTTGTATTGATAATTTTGCATATTGTATAGCTTAATTTACATAGTTTAGGTAATAGTTATTATTAGGTAATAAATAGAAGTGTGTTTTTGCTATTTTCTGTAGTTATTGTTGAGAACTTGGCAGTTTCTAGGCCCGTTTTGTTCTCAGAGTGGTATTTCTTCTGTGTGCTAGATTTTTGAGAGAGTTTTCTATTAGTGTAGGTCCGCGTTTTGTGTTGGGACCTTTTCTTCTAGTATTGTATTTCACTAGAGTAGTTTTTGTGTGTGCAGTGTTGTTTGCTATTCTTATTGGCTAAAATTTTGCCTGTTTAAAATTTAAGTTTGTGGTGTCCTTGTTGATGTAGCTTTCCTGTTTCTGTGACAGCTGGGTCCGTTTAAGTTAGAGGACCTAGTCCTCTATTGTCCTTTTCTGGTGTTCCTCATCAGGGCTAGGCCTGTTTAAGTTAGAGGACCTAGTCCTCTGTTGTGTTTCTTGTGTGCTGTGTTTCTTGCAGGGCGAGGCCCGTTTTAAGTTAGAGGACCTTGTCCTCTCTTCTGTCTTTCATAGTGTTCGGTTAGTAGTAAGCATGTCTAAGGAGTCTAAATATCATAAACTTTCGGGTTTTAAAAAGTGCGTTAAGTGCTTCCAAAAAATGTCTATAACTGATTGGCATAGTAACTGTGTTTACTGCCTTGGCGCCATTCATCTGCAGGAAACTTGTTCTTTATGTCACTCCTTCAGATCTCGGGTTCTCCAAGAAAGGAAGAACAAGCTAATCCTGAAAGGTCTCCTTAAGCCTTCCTTTGAGGAAGATTTAGCCAGGTCGTCATCCTCCCACTCCAAGTCTCCTTCAGAGAAAGAGAAGGTCAAGTCGGTCAAGAGACATTCTCCTGCATTGACTATTTTGTCTGGACCTCCTCAAAAAGTTTTGACATTGGACAAGCCTTCTACTTCTTCGGCTCCACTCTCCTCGGAGCCGGACAAGGTTATCGATATTGACACTGCAGTGTCGGCTCCAAGTTTTTCGGAGCTGACTTCTGAGAAATTACCTTGGAGCTGGTCCAGAGAGTTATTGCCGGTCTTCCCAACTTTATGATCTCCCATATTGCAGAGATCTAGGTCGCCTACCCTGTCATCCAGATCCTCAGAGTCTTTCTGAAGAGGATGTAGAGAGAGTAGTGCGTAGACTCTTGAAGTCATCTGCTTTGCCAAAATTGTTGTTGGCTCTGACCCAGTCAGTTACGGAGCCATCCAAGACCATTTTCCCTGTTGCTGTTCCTCCTCCAAGCCGTGTTGGTCCTTCGGAGCCAGAGCTTTCGGTGCCACTTGTGGTGGAACCCTCAGTTCCAGCACCCCTTGTGTCTTTCTTGGAGCAGAGTTCTGCTCCGACACCTTCGGCGCCGTCCTTGGTGTCTAGGAGCAGAAGCTCACCAGTCTGCCCAGACAGGAACGCTTGGACCCGACTCTTCAGAGCCTACCTCTCCGTGCTTCGGCTAGATTGAGCTCTGATCCTACATCCATCTCTGAGCCGATCGCTTTGGAGCTGAGGGCTACTTCGTTTCCTCGGAACCAGGGCTGTGCTCGGAGCCAGAGAGATCTGCATTCAAGATGATGAGCATGCTGTCCAGGTCGTCTGCTCTGCATAAGGGTACCGATGCTCTTCCCCCTCAAGCACCGACCTCTGTCTCGGCACCATCTCTCTCTCTCTCTGCAGCAGAGACCCACGGCCTCAGGAGCCCCTGTTGGGTGGCCCCCAGTCTTCCAAGACCTCCCCAGAATACCCTTCTGAGGAGCCCCCTTGGAAGAAGACTTGCAAGAGGAAGCATGTAGACTCCCCGGATGAGTCCATCACCTCAGACACTGACCTTGAGGAGTCAGAAGGGTCCCCTAGGTCGTCCTCTGATATCTCCTTTGTAGATATCCAAGAGATCCTGAAGCAGAGAGGTGGCTGGCCCACTGCCACCCCTTCTGATGAGTCGTCTGTGTACCTGAAGGCTTTCGGGTCTCAACATTCAGCCTCTTGGGTGTCTCCACTTTTTGATGAGCTCCCGGACGTAGTTAGTCAAAAAGTGTGGGAAACTCCTGAATCCATGGAACCAGTCCCCAAAAGGCTAAACAAATTTCTCTCAGCCCCCAAAGAGAAAGAGTTCTTGACCAAAGGTGGTGTGCCTGTAGATGCCATGATGGTGGCGGCAGCCACAAAGAAGGAGCTAGCGGAGACTTATCTGTCCATCCACCAAACAAGGAGTCTCGAATGATGGATACATGCGGGAAGCCTATCTTCTCTTCAGCAACTTTCACTGTCAGATCGCTGAATCATTGTCAGATCGCTGAATTACCTTACCCATTTTACTAGGCTTCAAAGAGGTCTCCTAAAAGAACTAGGAGATACTCTCCAAGGTACATCAACTGAAGGAGTCCCTGAGAAAGTTACTGCTCAGTTGTCCACCTTAAACTCTAGTGTTAACTCCTCCATGAGGCTGATATCCTGTGCAGCAGATGGAGTGAGTAGGGCAGCAGGTTCAGGAGTTTCCCTTAGGAGACACTCCTGGATGGGCTTGTGTAACTTTGCAGAGCCCTTCAAATCTACTTTTACCAATCCCCCTTTGATGGTTCCTCTTTGTTTGGACCAAAGGTAAAAGATACACTCACCAGGTGCGAGCAGGAAGGGAAAACTCTCTGCCATGGGAGTACGTTTTTCCGTCCCTTCTAGACCATACCCCAAGGGTCAGAGAGGTGGGAAAAATGTGGTTCAAGAAATCCCAGAGATTTTTCCCGGACGCACAGGATGATTCCTCCTTCAGAGGAAGAGGAGCTAATGGTAGACACCCTAGAGGCAGGGGGGAGGTCTGCAAAACCAAGGAGGCCAGGATTCCTTTCGCGGTCGTCCCTATCAGCACTCCTGAAGTGGTGCCCGACTGCGCTTCTTTGGAGCCAGTCTGGGGTTGCTTATCTTTGTATGCAGAAGCCTGGCTCAACATCACACAAGACGTGGGTACAAAGAATAATCACCAGGGGATACTCCATACCTTTCTTTCTCTCACCCTCATACCACCAAGAAGATCTCAGATGTTCCACCCAATCACAGGGATGAGGAAACCATAGAAATTCAAAACTTGCTTACAAAGAGAGTCATCCAGAAGAAGCGCAGTAGGGCACCACTTCAGACCAGATAGGATTTGAAACATACACCAGATTCTTTTTAGTGCCAAAACGAACAGCCGACTGGAGGCCCATTTTGAACCTCAGCAAATTAAACGAATCAGTAAAGAAGTCCAGGTTCCAAATGGTAACTCTGCAGTCAATACTCCCTCTGTTAGGGAAAGGCAATTGGATGTGCTCCCTAAACCTCAAAGATGTGTACTACCACATCAAAATGGACAGAGCATCTAGGAGTCATTAACACTTCCGGCTGGGAGCCAGTCATTACCATTTTTGTGCTCTGCCCTTTGGTCTCGCCACAGCCCCCAGGGTGTTCACCAAATGCATGGCAGTAGTGACAGCTCACGTGAGACGTCTTGGATTCCAGGTGTTTCCGTACCTGGACGACTGGCTCCTGACTGCCACTACCAGGCATCTACTTCTACAAGCCAGGGATTCAACCATTCAGCTCTGCACCCAGCTAGGAATTATGATAAATTGGGAAAAGTCTGCCTCGTCACCCTGTCAATATGTGACTTTTATAGTCTCCATGATGGCTCGCCTTCCCGCAGACAGAATTCAAAATCTCGGACAACAGATATACACCCTACTTCCTCAACAGAGTCAAAGCCAAGACATTACTGAAACTTTTAGGGACCATGGCTTCTACCATAATTCTAGTTCCACTAGCCAGACTACATATGCAAATCCTTCAGTGGCTATTCTCTTCTCAGTGGTCTATCCAACAACTACCTCTGTCTCACCATATTCTGATAACGGAATCTTGCAAAAAGGACCTTTTGTTGGTGGATTCAGCCCGATCAACTAACAGGAACACCCTTCCTTCCTTGCCAACCTGTTGCTACTGTGACCACGGATGCCTCCTAGATAGGGGGGGAGCATTATCTAGGCAGGACTGTCCAAGGCACATGGCAAGATCACGAGGCTCACCTGCATATCAGTGTCCTAGAGATGACAGCAGTGCTGCTAGCATTGCAAGCACTTCATGACTTTCTTCCTCTAGGGACGATAGCAATCCAATCGGACAATGTCAGTGGTATGGTATTTAAACAAGCAAGGAGGAACCAGATCTTACCCCCTATGTCTGGAGGCTCTTTGTGTTTGGCAGTGGATGATATCTTCCCAGTGCTTTCTAGTAGCAAATATCCCAGGGACAACTAGTGTGATAGCTGACCAGCTCAGCAGGACAATCTTGATGTCTCACAAGTGGTGTCTGAATCAGGAAGTCGCGGAGCAGATTTTCCGCAAATGGGGACAGCCTTGCTATCTGCTTACCAGTCCAATCAACGCCAAATGCAGCAGCTACTTCTCCCTTATCCCCCCTCCGTGGGAGATGCACAGATGCACTTGTTCACAATCTGGGATGTCTTTATGCATTTCCTCCCTTTCCGCTCCTATTGAAAGTGATTCAGAAAGCAAAGTCCTTGGGAAGCAGAATGGTTCTGATAACTCCTTACTGGCCTCGTCAGATTTGGTTCCCCTTTCTCGGGCCTCATCTTTTAGACGACCCATGGACTCTGGACCAGTTCCAGACCTCATGTCCGACACCCTCCACCCCAGCCTCCACACCCTCAACTTGACAGCGTGGCTTCTCCACTTCCATCCCTAGTCGGGCTTCATGATTTTTCACCTGAAGTTACCCATATCCTCATGTCTTCCCACAAACCTTCCACGAGGAAATTACACGCTAGCAAATGGAAAAGATTTTCTATTTGGGCAAAAGAGAAAAATGTAGATCCTTATACAGCTTACATTCCCTTGGTGTTAGAATTCCTAACTGATATTTTTCATCAGGGATCAGCTGCTGCTACAAAAGTTCAACTGGCAGCGATATCCAATTTTCATTTGGGACAACATGAGCCCTGACATATGGCTCACAGATCGTGTAAGACTTTCTTTAATGGCACTACCTTGCTAAGACCTCCCGTTCTGGAACCTTTGTCTCCTTTAGATCTAAATTTGATTCTAGCCAAACTTCCCCACCTTTTGAACCCGCACATTCTTGTGAACTGAAGTTCCTGTCTTGAAAGATCACTTTTCTAGTAGCTATTGGATCCGCCAGAAGAGTGCCAGAGTTACAGGCACGGTCAGTCAAACCTCCTTACTTGATTTTTCATAGAGACAGTTTCCCTTTGTTCAAGCCAGTCTTTCATCCCTAGGGTTTGCTCTGTCTAATTTGAGTCAAACTATCGAACTGCCAGTATTTTTTCCTAATCATTCAAACAGTGCAGAATATAAGTTTCATTAACTTGATGTTCACAGACAGTTAAGGTTCTGTCTTCATAGAACCAAGGAACTTAAAATCAGACCAATTGTTCGTATCCTTTTCTGAGACTAGGATGGGTACACCAGTCTCTAAGATAACTCTGTCAAATTGGATCTCAAACTGTATCTCGTTTATTTACTCTTCCAGTGGCAAACAACTTCTGTTTAAAATGAAGGCTCATTCAACCAGATCCTTATCCACATCTGCTGCTTTTCAAGCCAGAGTTCCAATTGACATTATTTGTGCAGCAGCAACTTGGGCTACCCCTCATACTTTTATTACTCATTACAAATTGGATTAGGGGTATAGCCACCTTTGGTTCCACGGTTCTTAGGGGTGTATTCCCGTGAGCCACCCGAGAAAAAGGTGCTAGGGACGCTGTCCCATATGTAAGAATGAAGGCGAGATAGGACTACAGGTAAAGAAGTTATGTACTCACCATAATGTTCCATGTTTATAGTCCATCTCGCCTTTCATTCTTACGAACCTACCCACCTAACCCCCGTCCATGTATTCTTGGAGGATCTGGAGACAAGATAGTATTGCTTCTTTGTAGGGTGGAGACCGTTCATCTTTTGGTTCCTTATGGAAAACTTGTCTATCACTTTTATAGTCAGCAGCAAACGAGATCTGGGGATTCTTACTAGTGCACTATGGGATACCTACTTTGCCATGAGCCAACTGAGAGACTGAGCTTTGTAGTCGGCCAAGTCGGAGCAGAGGATCGGCTCCGAACCCATATGTAAGAATGAAGGGCGAGATGGACTACAAACATGGAACGTTATGGTGAGTACATAACTTCTTTTTCCCCATTTACCACCTTCTTCCCTATCACATCTCCAGCATTTGCCATCTACCCAAGTAAATATTCTTTGGAGTCTGCTTGGGGTGTAAAGTTCCTATGTAAGCACTTCCAAACAAAAATTCAAAATCTTCTAGACTTTGTTGCACATGTCAGAGCCATACGTATGTCCTCCTATTGTTTTCTTGTAAATTGCTTATCCAGTCGCTCTCAATCTTTTCTAATCTCCTTCCTATAGTTGTTCAGTATTTTATATGCCCTATTAATTATCCTTTTATTACAGATGCTTATGTTGTAGAGTTAAAAAAAAAAAAAAAAAAAAAAAATCTTCCAGAGCAGGTATTTCCCTTGGGAGTTCCCTATCCCTTTCTCCTTGCCTGTAGTATCAATTCCTGATAGGGAATGCAGTCTCTAGCCTGCAGTCTAAATGTATTCTCAGCCTTCCAGTTTTATTACCTTTCTCTCTCTAGTTATTTGCTCACAATACCTTGGTTCCTTTGCCAGTTTTTCTCCAGTAAATTCCAGCCCCCTCTTGTCTATTCTGTGTACTGTATTTTGTTATCCCTATTGGAAAATCTCCTTTCTAGTGTTGGCTTACTTCTTAGAATATATGAGTATAATATTTTGTATGGCTGTTCTCCATAAGAATCTCCATCCAAAATCTCACTCCACCCCACAGGTTTATCAACATACCTTTCCATTTTGAATTAAAAACTTCTGATTGTGTTGTATAAATGAGCTTTAATTGTGCAGCTCTAAAATATCCCTTCAAATCATGTAATCCTAAACCACCTTATCCTATTGGAAGGATTAGCTTATCTTACTTGACCATTCCCCTTTCCCCTCCCAGATAAAATCCTTCGACTATTTATTAATTACTGTCCACAACTTCTCTGGTTAATAAATAAATTTTATATCTAATCTGTATATAAAACTAAAGGAACTAAAGACATCTCTCTACGGCTTGTATTTTGTTATCCATAAACAAGAGCTTCAAGTTTCTCAGTTTTTTGGATCATCTTTTGTTTAATCTCTTCCACATATTGTATTAAGCTGTGATAACACTGAGGTTAAATGGTAAACCACAATACAGAACAAAGAATATGAGACGAGACACTGAGCTTCAGCTAAAAGCAGTTTAACTTAACATAGTCATTTACTTATAAAACACACCTACTTATTTGTCTTGCAGACCATATGAAGGACCCTCATTCAACTATGTATAGCAGCATCTGTTTGGCCAGGGCAGCCTTTGTATCTGTCAGCCAAGTTAAATCATATCAAACAAGGCTAAGGTGGCAACTTGTATCCTGGTGCATTTATCAGTTTATTCACTGGCAGACTGGAGTACTGAAAGCAAATGAATCAGGAGGGTCAGTCAGCTTAGCATGCGTCATGGTCTTTATAAACCAGTCCTATCTGCTGATGCATAGTGATAGTTCAGCAGTTGATTCCAGCTCAAACTGATATTTTTGGAACTCTTATGACATTAATAGCATATAGTTTCCTGAGTCATCTGAAACTTTTACAAAGAACGTTAGTTTTTTTTTCATTTCATGTTTACACACTAGTTTCCCTAATCTGTTAGAAACTAAAATATATCCTTACGAAGCATGGTTTACGTCTCCTTTTTAAGCACATTGAATTCAAAAGGTCACAACCTGCAGGTGCTTGTAAAATGTTTCTCGTATATTTTACAGCATAAATGCAAAACTGATTAATGCAGGATTATTAAAAATGCTCACTAATAATCATAATAGGCTAACAAGCATATTTAACTCTTTAATGCAGATTTATACTGTTATGTTTTTGCTACTCACTCTTTTGTTTAATGCCTAACCATGACTGAACTGAACCAGTAAAATGGGACAGAAGGCATGAGCTCAATACACATATCCTTAGCTGTTGTAATGGAATCCTTTTTAATCCATACTTTTAAATACTTTTATTTTATCGTGACCCCATAAGAATGGGTATTGCTGGACCAGTTCATGTGTGGGTACATAATTTACAGCTGTAGTCTGTTTTTTATCTTCATTCATTTTATATTCTGAAAAGACTTGAAACTGTCTCAAGATGGTCCACAACACTGAGGTGTGTGTCTGTTTTTTTATCCGGTCCAGAATCTTATCCTCTAAAAATCCAACTTTTTTTTGATTACCCATACCAGTTATGCCCTTAAATGTGAGACCCTTGTAAATCCAAAGCAAATAAAGGGAAAAGAAGATACCCCTGCTTGTCAGAAAGGAACCTTCTTACTTTAATGTTTGCCTTCAATTCCTCCTATAGCCTCCCAATTAACCTTATTGTATCGAGGAATGCAGATGCTTCCATTGCCTTACTCATCCCAGCTTCATCTGTTGAATGCTTTTCTCTGCATCAAGACCCAACAACAGCGGTATTTTCTTGCACTCTATTTTGCTCTGGATCATCATTTGTTCTATTCGGTGTTCTCGTATGTTTGCTTCCCTTCCACAAAACCACACTGATCCATATCTTTCAATTTTGGCAGCACCTTTGCCTTTCTTTTAGACTTGAGCACCATATAATATTAATAAGTCCAGAAAGGAGTGCAGTGAGCCAAAACAGGGAACCCAAGGATAAATATCCACTCGATTTATTAAGCAAAAACACCAACAAATATCAATAGATATAAACGCTTTTAAAACACATCAGAAACGCGCGTTTTCGTCCTCAACATTCAGACTTCATCAGATACATAAGAATTAAAACATAAATCACTTGTATATCCAAATTAAAGTCAATTAACCAATAGAATATTAACTCGGCATTTAAATGGACTAACCAAAACATTCTCTCTGGGCTCATAAATATTCATGATTTGATATTAAATATATTACATTGCTTATAAGATGCTTATCAACTCAATAATATTGTTTAAAACATGAATTCATATAGTTCCATATAATTATAAAAATAAATACTTAAAAACATTTAATAACAATGATATAAATACGAATAAATAGAAATTACATATAAAATCCAATATTAACTGGCTCCCTCTGCTGACAGGATTCATAATTACTATTAAATTCTACTAGCTCTTAATTTTAATAAAGGCAAAATTGTTAAAAATCATTAAGACATTAAATAGATATATGCATAACCTCAGTAGGGAAGAAATTGTAGTATTGAATGAGTTAAGAGCTAATCACCAGGTTAGAATTATGAAGCCTGATAAGGGAGGGGGTATAGTTATCATGGAGAATATGTATTATGAAGGAAAAATGAACTTAATTCTAAGGGATGAAAGGAAATACACGTGTTTCTAAGAATGAAGTGAATACGGCATATCAAAGAATAGATATGTTATTACATGATATGCTATATGAAAAAGTGATAGATGATTCTACTTATAAATTTTTATATGTGGGTAAGCCAAAAATACCGGTTATTTTTGGCATACCTAAATTTCACAAGGATTCAGTAGATCCACCCCTTAGACCTATAGTTTCTGCGGATAGTTCTAAAACTTTACCATTGGCAAAATACGTTGATTTGAAAACCAAACATATTTGGGTAAACAACAGAACTATTCTTAAGGATTCTTGGGATTTTTTGAAAGAACTTACCCCTGAAGTGTATGTGGATAATTTATTATTTGTTACAATTGATATAATTGATTTATTTTCAAGTATTCCATATGACAAAGGTATGGAATTGTTTGAGGAATCTATATTTCAGGATAAGGAATTAACTCAAAATGAAAAAATAACTAGTATTAGTCTGATGGAAATAATATTGAAATATAATTTCTTGGTGTTTAATGGGGAATTTTTTCAGCAAATACAAGGTGTGTCCATGGGGGCAGCATGTGCTCCCACGTATGCTAATACAGTGTTATCTAAATGGGAGGAAAAATATATTTTAAATTCAGATTTTCAGAAATACTGGATATTATATCGTAGATTTTTAGATGACATGGTTATTTTCTGGACTGGTGGACAGGAGAAATTTATGGAATTTATGAATTATTTAAATACTACCACGGACTTTTTGAGATTTACATACAATATTACTCCTGATTGTTTGCAATATTTAGATGTGGAGATTTATAAGACAAATCAAGAACTAGAAACTAAAGTGTTTCGTAAAAGTACCTTTTGTAATTCCTTTCTACGTTATGATAGTGCCCATCTTTTACACTGTAAAAGGAATATAGTAAAAGGGCATTTGTGAGAGTCTCTAGAATGACTAGCTTAGATATAGATTTTGTAGAAGAATGCGATTTATTGGAGAAAATGTTTTTAGATGGAGGTTATCCTAAAATGTTTGTTAGTAAAATAAGGGAAGAGGTGGAAAAAGGTAGACTAGAAAGATTTAAACCTATTAAAGGTAGGGGTTATTATAAGAATACTCAAGAGGGAGGAAGTGAAGATGGAAATGTATTTGAGGGGTTTCAAAGAGGTTTAGTGTTAGAATTTAATGCCACTAATCACAAGATTAGGGATATTTTACGGAGGGAATGGGAAAAATTTGTATCTCTCACAGATATTGTGGAAATATCTAAAATAACCCCAAAAGTAATGTACAAAAATTCCCATAGTATAAGAAAAATGTTGGAAAATGGTAATAACAGGATTATGAGTGGGTCAAGTATTAATTTAATATCTACAGGCCATAGAAGAATAGGGACTTATAAAATGTGGGAGGTGTAATCAGTGTCCCTATATTATTAACGAAGGGGCCATTTACCTTGAGAGTAGAAAGAGATGGATCAGAAGTAAAGGTTTTTATTCTTGTGACACTAAAGGAGTGGTATATCTTGTGATATGTCATAAATGTCAATCATTTTATGTAGGAAAAACAGAAAGAACATTAAGAAAAAGAATATATGAACATATTTATGATATTTCAAAAGCAAAAGACACTAATGCACTTTATAAACATTCCAGAGTTTGTGTAGGATATAGTTTTTACTTTTTTGTATTAGAACAAATTGGACAGGATATTAGAGGGGGTCCCTGGGAGGAAATTTTGGAAAGTAAAGAGTTATGGTGGCAAGTTACCCTAGATGCGGGGAAAAAAACAGGTCTTGATGATTTTTTAACAATTTTGCCTTTATTAAAATTAAGAGCTAGTAGAATTTAATAGTAATTATGAATCCTGTCAGCAGAGGGAGCCAGTTACTATTGGATTTTATATGTCATTTCTATTTATTCGTATTTATATATTTATATCATTGTTATTAAATGTTTTTAAGTATTTATTTTTATAATTATATGGAAATATATGAATTCATGTTTTAAACAATATTATTGAGTTGATAAGCATTTTATAAGCAGTGTAATGTATTTAATATCAAATCATGAATATTTATGAGCCCAGAGAGAATGTTTTGGTTAGCCCATTTAAATGCTGAGTTAATATTCTATTGGTTAATTGATTTTAATTTGGATATATGTGATTAATGTTTTAATTCTTCTGTATCTGTTGAAGTCCGAATGTTGAGGACGAAAACGCATGTTTCTGCTGTGTTTTGAAAGCGTTTATATCTATTGATATTTGTTGGTGTTTTTGCTTAATAAATCGAGTGGATATTTATCCTTGGGTTCCCTGTTTTGGCTCACTGCACTCCTTTCTGGACTTATTGGTGTTATTTGAGCGCTTTTCACTTTGTTTTCACCGTATAATATTGGTTTAAAATTGAAATGGGTCTGTATGAGTTGAGTGATAGGTGTTTACGATTTTGAGGTATTGCAGCAACCACAGTTTTTTTGCAGGATGCTGGTGCCCACCCCCTTTTTAAATACTCTCAAACAAAACCTTCAGATCTTTATCACTCTTTTCCCTGATAGCTTCCAAACTTCCACAGGAGTAGCACCTGTTCCCGGAAACTTTCCTGCAGATGGATTTTTACATCACGATTTTTAGCTCCTCTCCTCCTGTCTTAACTGTTAATTGGCGAATCTCATCAACTTCTGACCTTGGCGTACTATATCTTCCATAAATATTTAAAAAAAAATTAATTTGTGCTCTTTCTTGATTTCTATATTTCTCTTTTTTAAACAAGTTTTCATAAATTTCTGAAATGTCTGTAATCCTCTACATGATTTCTATTTAAGTTTCTTGTTATAAGCTTTATAAGTTTGGCAGCAACCCTTTCTATTTTCTGTTGCCGAAGTTGTGCTAAAAGTGTTTGTACTCTGGAGTTATCAAATGAACTGTTGCTTTACAGCAATCCTTTCTAAAGTTGTATGTATTATCCAGATACTTAATGTATGTATTATCCAGACACTCAAGTGCGCTAGCCGAATTAAAGCATTTACTGTGTTTCTGTACCTAATTTCTGCTACTTTGTAAAAAAAAAAAATATCCTTGTTTCCCGCCTTTACTGAACTAGAATAGTCCAGTCTTCAGGTATTGCTGATCTCTGGGCTGTGTCATAGTTCCTGTGTTGCCCATATCCTTATTTGGATAGGAGGAAGCTTCTTTGTTCACCAGTGAGAGTGGGGAGCTCTGAGCAGCCTATCTGTCCCTTGAGGAGTGGTTCCAGCCCAGTGACCTGTAGCTTATGGGCCATTTTGTGTCATAGTTCCTGTGTTGCCCATATCCTTATTTGGATAGGAGGAAGTTTCTTTGTTCACCAGTGAGAGTGGGGAGCTCTGAGCAGCCTATCTGTCCCTTGAGGAGTGGTTCCAGCCCATTGACCTGTAGCTTATGGGCGTTTAGGCCATTTCCTATCTCTTTCTAACCCCCTGCTTTAAAGCCAGCTTTAGCACACTTTTGCGCTTGTAATTTAAAGTTTGTCCTGTTTTTTACATTTACCTGTTGAGGCTACACACTCAAGTACGCTAGCCTGTGTTACATATTTACTGCATTTTCCTGCTATTTGTTGAAAAAAAGAAAAACAAAAAAAAAAATTATCCTTGTTTCCCGTCTTTCCTAACCTAGAGTAGTCCAAATACAGGCTTTGCTGTATTCTGGACTTTTGGAAAGTTCCTGTGTTGCCATTTCCTTTCTTGGATTAAGGGAGGCTTCTTTGTTCACCAGTGGCAGTGGGGAGCTTAGAGCAGCCTATCTATCCCTGGAGGAGTGTACCCAGCACAAGAATCTGGTAGTCTATTGGTCATTTTGGGCCAATTTCTAGCTCTTTCAAATCCCCCTGTATAAAACCTGCTTTGGCGAGGTTTTTGCGCTTGTTACTTCTCAGCCAAGCTCCTCGTGGTCCTGCAGAGTGGTGCTAGCAGCAGAGAGGCTAAAAGAGCGACTGCTAACCTGATAAGTGTTTTTTCCTGCTACTACCTGGCGACTGTCTGATCTAGCTAAACTGCAAATATTTCTGCTTCTTGAACTGTTTTTTAAACTGTCTAAAGTTGTTTTTGCACCTGCACTTTTAAAGTTTGTCCTGTTTGTTGCATTTACTTGTTGAGGCTACGCACTCAAGTGCGCTAGCCTGTGTTACATATTTATTGCAATTTCCTGCTGTTTGTTGCAAAAAAGAAAAAAAAAAAAGTTATCCTTGTTTCCCATCTTTCCTGACCTAGAGTAGTCCAAATACAGGCTTTGCTGTATTCTGAACTTTTGGAAAGTTCCTGTGTTGCCATTTCCTTTCTTGGATAGAGGGAGGCTTCTTTGTTCACCAGTGGCAGTGGGCAGCTTGGAGCAGCCTATCTGTCCCTGGAGGAGTGTTCCCAGCGCAGGAATCTGGTAGTTTGTTAGCTGTTTTGGGCCAATTTCTAGCTTTTTCAAGTCCGCCTGTATAAAACACGCTGTAGCGCGGCTTTGCGTGATTTTGTGCATAGCGTGGCATCGAGCAGCGCCGCTTATTTGGGTTTGAGCCTTGGAACTGATCTAGTTCTCATAATAAACACCCTATTCCTATGCTAAAGCCTAGCACTTGCTCACTAAAGCAATTATATAAGTCAGCACTAAAAAATTAAAAGCACTACACCCTCACAAACTCCCCTTGAGTAACTTGTTCCCCATTGGCCCTTTTTTCAATTATAAAGGAATTCCCAATACTATTCTAGCATGTCCAAAGGTCAGTTGACAATCTCCTCTCCGGTCCAGCTGGTGAACCTGGGAATCTTGAGGCAATGTTACAACTGCCTAATGTACACAGACAACCCTCTCTTCCTCCCAACAAATTCCAACACATGTGAGAGATGCAACCATATAGCCAAACTAGAGGCTGAGCTCTCTCAACTCAGTACTGGCGTAACCAGTCAGGAGGAGAAGGAAACCACACTCACTACAATTCCAGTCTCACATAGACCTACCACGACAGCAAACCAAACACATAAACACACACAAACATACTTGGAGGCTCTAAATAAAAATCTGCCTAAGCAGCAGAGACCTCCATAGCAGACACCCAAGCAACCGCTACCCCAAAACAAAACACGTGCAACACATAGCTCACAAAGCCAGTGTGCCGAACAGTCACAGCCCTTAAGGCTAAACAACACACCTGATACACTTGTAATAGGTGACTCTATCATCAGGCACACTGACGTCCCGCTCACCAGGCTGAACAAGGAGAAGGTCACGGTGAGCTGCCTATCGGGCGCTAGGATCCGCCACATAACACAAGCACTCAGGTCACTCCAAGACAAGTACAAATATGACCCAGTCATTGTCCATGCTGGTGTGAATGACCCGAGACGTACCTCCCTGGACTACATGAAAAGAGACATAGAGGAGCTCTCTGAGCATGTAGCCCAGGCCGATATGACCCTGACCTTGAGTAGCATCTTACCCTCACCAAGAATGATGCCACAGTATGAAGACAAGATTATCGATTTCAACAATTGGCTTAAGTATTGGTGTCATTCAAAGGGGATCCAATGCCTGTCAGCCTGGGATGACATGCTCGACAAGCCACGATGCTTCGCTAGGGACGGCTTGCACCTGTCACCCCTGGGCTTTCGGATATTGGCAAAGGCTCTTGCTACCCCCGTAGTGCCTTTTTTAGGCAAGGCTCAAAAGACCTCCATAGGTATCACAAGGGATAAGAAACTGAGTAATGCTACTCAACGCCAGAAGTCTAAACCTCAAGATGCACGCACTCGAAACTCTCCTTAGCATGGAGAACATCGATATCTGTGCAGTAATGGAAACCTAGTTCAAGGCTCTCGAGAGCACCCCAGCACTACCAGGTTATACCCCATACCATGCTTTTCGGCCCCAAAACTTGGACCGAACCACAAAAGGAGGGGGAGTATCAATATTCGTCAAAGATACCCACACCTCCAGGTTGGTGGCACAGCACAAAGCATCAGAGACTATCCATGTGCAACTAACAGTGGGTAAAACTGCCTTCCAGTTTATAGCCTGCTACAGACCACCCTCCCAAACCCAGGAACCCCACTCGGCCTTCCTGAGAACACTGGAAAATATGAAGGTCTCTCCAAACACCATTATATTGGGTGACTTCAACTACCCAACCATAGACTTGGGAGCATTACTCTAGCTCCAACACCCTAGCCCAAAGGTTCCTAGAATTTATAAACTCAAATGCTATGGAACAACTTGTTACCACTCCCACAAGAGGGGAAAACATACTGGACCTGATCATCACCAACATGGGGACTCTATGCTCCAGACCAGAAGTGTATCCCTCACTGGTAAGATCAGACCATAAACTAATCTCACTGGATATTCACATCCCGACCCCACCCCATGCCCAGAAAACCACAGTGAAAAACTTCTCTAAAGCAAATTTCACACTCCTCAAAACCGAGGTGGAATCCTTCAAAGCCCCTGGGCCTGTGGATAATATGGCTCAGACCACAAAATCCTTTATAAACACATTCTATGAACATCTTCAGGAATGCATGGATCATGCAATCCCAAATAAAACCAAGACCCAATCCTCCAAAGGCAGATGTCCTGTCTGGTGGACCCCAGCCATAAACAAACTATACAATAGAAGGAGGAAGCTACTACATGTCAGAGCAAAATCCCAAAAAGGGAAGGCATCTCTGATCAGTATTAGCAAAAAACTACGGGCACTCATAAAATCATCTAAGGCCAGCTTCAAGAGAAAAATTGCACAGGACACTAAGGATAATCACAAGGCTTTCTTTAGTTATGTTAGGAACCTGGGTGGGAATTCCCAGATATGCTCAGAATTAGTCCAAAATGACAAAAAATACACCGAACCCACAGACATTGCCAACATCCTAGCTGACAGGTTCAGCGCAAACTCCCCCCCCCCACCAAAAGGGCTAATATCTATCCCAGCAGAGTGCTGCCCCCCTGACATCTCAGATGCTCAGGTAAGAGCTGCCCTCTCCAAAGCAAGAAACACAGCATCAATGGAACCAGACGGTGTCCCGGGCTGCGTCCTACATGAACTCCAAGAAGAGCTAAATCCAAACCTAAAACTACTGTTCAATCTCAGCCTTACTACAGGATATGTACCCAAAGAGTGGCGTACAGCAACAGTGGTCCCTCTCCACAAAGGTGGTGCCTCAACGGATCCTGGAAACTATCGCCCCATAAGTCTCACTAGCTTGGTCTGCAAAGCTATGGAAAGGATCATCATGGACCTTATAAATAAAGATATTGGGGACCTACAGACACTGGATCCTACCCAGTTCGGCTTTGTTAAGGGCAGATCCTGCCTCTTAAACCTGGTCGATTTCTTTGAAACAGTCACCAAGGCCATTGACAAGGGAAGGTGGTCCACACAGCCTACCTGGACCTCGCAAAAGCCTTCGATACAATACCCCACTCTGGCATTATAGATAAGCTCACCAGCTTAAATATAAACCCCTATGTCACTAGATGGGTTGCAAACTGGCTCAAGGACAGAACCCACATGGTTAGAATAGCTGGAGCCATGTCAGACTCCAAACCAGTTACAAGTGGCGTCCCACAAGGCTCAGTCTTGGGACCTCTCTTGTTCGGTATATATTTCTCGGAGGTACAGGCCAACATGGAAGGATTGTGGCTGACCAAGTTCGCAGATGACTGCAAACTGGGCCATAATAGACTCTCCAGTCGACACAAGCATCCTCCAAAAGGGCCTCATAGAAACAGACAACTGGTGTCAGAGCCATGGCCTCAAGCTAAACGCCAAAAGTGTATAGTCATCCCCTTTGGCAAAACAAAGTGCCCACAAATTACCACATAGGTGGTAATCCATTAAGTACAGAAGAAGTAATTAGGGACCTGGGGACCCAAGTTGATAGCAATCTCTCATTTGACAACCATGTGGTCAAAGTGGTTAGAAAAACATTTTATATAGTCCACCTAATCATGAAGGGATTCACATCTAGATCAGGGGAGGTCATCGTGCCTCTTTACTCATCCCTCATCAGGCCCATAATTGAGTACAATGCCCCTTTTGGGATGTACCTTACCAGACACCTGCAGCAACTGGAAAGACCCCAAAAGTACCTCACCAAGAGGATCAAGGGGCTCAAACAGATGCCGTATCATGCCCGGTTAAAGAAACTCCAGCTCTACTCAGTGGCATACCGCCTGCTCAGAGGCGATCTGTGCCTGATGTATAAAACCATGTCCAACCCGGAATTAATGGACATGCTGCACCTCAGAAAATCCAAATCCCATCGAGCTACGCGCTCGAGGGACTTAAACCTCAGCACTGAAATAAGTAGGACATGCTGGAGGGACAGATTCATAACCCAGAGGCTCCCTTCACTCTGGAATAAAATCCCAGTCCAGGTTAGGCAGAGTCCCTCATTGACCCTCTTCAAGAGGAATCTTGAGTGGATGGGAGATCGTAGTTCACTTCTGTGTCACTGTTAGACAGAGGCACAGTATACTAACCTCGAAAAAGGGCATAGCAAAATTAATTTAAAATGGGTGGCGAAAGCCATACACACTCTGGCTAGGCTTATAAATGCCCTAGGGCAGATAGCCTAGTATGAACCTATGAACTTCCTTGTTTTCTTTTTAGCATAATGTGCCTCTTCTGTGAGATTCCCCTTATTCTGCAATACTTTAACCTTTGTCAGCCCCTTTAAATCTTGTTACTTGTTAACCATATTTTGTTTTACTTTTAACCCTATTACTCTATTATCACTTTATCCTGCTCACTAGCCATAACTTCTGAAGAAATTTCTGTCTTCCTAATAATCTCCAATAATTTCCAATACTCATTCCTTAAATTCCTCTCTTCGGGTAGGTGGAGAAGCACCAGAGTCTCATTTTTACTATAGTGTGATAATTTTACTATATATGATTTGTTATATTTCAATGTTCCTGATAGTCTTCCTGTTCATCTTCATCTCCAAGCCCCAGAGTCTGGTTCAAGTCCAAAGAACTCACAGTTCTTCTAGTCAGCTCCTGTGCTTTGTTTCTCATACCCTTCATTTTTATCTTGACTGTTAATTGACACATGATCTGAAATGCTATTGGCTGTGTGTCAGACCTTTCCATTTAATATACATACTCTGCTGAATAACCCTCTTGAAATCCTTTAATCAAAGTCACACGCTCATTTCTTTACAAGTGTATGTAACATTACTATTTGCATTCCTTAATGTAATTCCAATACTCACTCCTTTTTTTGTCTGTACCTGGGAGGCCATTAATGTTCCATAATATAGATAGAGTCGTCATTTATGATAAAAACTTATTGTTCCCATCTGTTATATATGTTTTTCCAAATGTCCTTTCCCTGCTTTTGTTTTACATGCACCCAGTAATTTTTGGCAGGTTGATCTTTATTTATAGAGTTTTCTTGTCATCGCCATTTGAATCTGTGTCACATTTTTCTGACTTTGTTTTAATGAAAACCCTCAAACAGAAAACACAACCTCATAACCTGTTGACTTAAGCCAAACACACACACAACTGTGTACATCTTCAAATAACCGTCCTGATAGGAAAAATTGTCCCAAATTGACAGCAGCACACAGGCTTAACTTAACCTAAAATTAAGGTTATCCACGCTAGGGTCTGTATAATTTTGTCGATAAGACCGTCCAATACCTATTTATTTAACTCAATAAATCAAAATCTGAATTCAACGATCACTTCCACAAATTCTTTCCAGGGAAACTTTAACTGGTGCCAACCTAGCGAATATCACAAGAACCACCTAATTTAAAACCCACCCAAGTGGGGGGCTGCACCCCCCAAGTAAACATACCAGCTCTGAGATTGCACTACAGTGGGGAAAAGGGCAAGTTCCCAATGATTGCCAACTAGTTACTTTCCCTGTGAAAAAATTGTGCCAGTGATCATTCGCTGATTTTAGCTTTCAGTTTGTTGAGTTTGATTAATTAGGAATTAGATGGTTTGTGTTTTTGACTAAATGAGGTGTACCCCATGCTAAGACTCATGATAAAGCATATGCTCCTACTTAACACTAATTGCTGTCTTTTCTTGTATTATCTTTATTCACCTTCCATATGTGAAAACAGCTTGTATGTTTTCAGAAAATATTACGTTTTAGCCTTAAAAAAATGCCCTCTGTCTTTTTTTGCATGCCAGTCAGCTTGTCTCCATGGAAACCTAAGAATAAACTATACAGCTGCAGACTTGTCAACTGAACATTTATTTGCTAAAGGAAAACATTTTATTATATTCAGTGTCTTATTTATTTGCTTACACAAAAAACTTATTAGATTAAGACAACGGCCTTAATCCAGATTTTCATCTATGCAAAAGTACGACATATCCACTAAACGTACATTATAATCTGTGCACATTTATACTCCGTCCCCTACCTCAACAAGCTAAGATTACAGCACACTAACTTGAACATGCTTTTCTCCTGCCTTTCTTCTCTTTTTACATTGTAATGCCTACATTTGTTAAAATTAAAAAGGAAGAAGGAAAAAAGGCTCTTGTTTACTTTAGTATTTTATTATATACAGCAATAACTGAAAATGCTTTACTGTATAATATGTAATTTGTCATGAGATGTCTTGTACAGATACTGTTGAAAACAAAATTTATTTTACTTTGGAAGGTCACTAAAAGGAACAAACATTAATGACATGAAATTGAGGTGTACACTTTTCAGTCCCCCCACAAGTTTAACAAAGTCAACTAAAATCCAAACTTTCTACCTTTTCTTGCAAAGCCATATTTCACAAATGTGATTGATGCTTTATAATTTCATATTTATTCACCAATTTCAGTATTGCTGGTCGTCTCCCTGTTCATCTCCGTCTCAAAAGCCGCAGAGTCTGGTTCAAGTCCAAGGAACTCACGATTCTTCTAGTCAGTTCCTGCACTTTTTTTCTGTTTCTCAATCATTTTTCTTTGAAGCATTGGAAAAGGTTTGACTGGCAAAGTCAGTCTATGAGCTCTATCTGAAGAATGAGAAGCAAAGGCCCCTTAGGTTTGTTGGCTCACTTTTTTGGACAAACTTTTGTATTTTTTCCTTGGCCTGTTCTGCATCAAAAATTTCTTCGATCCTCCAGGAAAAATATTCTGAAGACAGCTGGATACACCTATTTGAATCTTATACCTGCCTCTTGGCATTCCTGATTTTTGGGATAAATTTGCTTCTTTTCTGCCTGGTGTACAGTGAATAATCATTTTTCACAAACACTTTCTCCATTCTTGTAATATTTTGCCCTACTACCACAGTTTTGTCAGGATCAACTCTTTTTTTTTTTTTTTTTTTTTCCTGCTGGTATGATTTACTAATACAAGTCTTGGCTGCGTTCTCATGGCCGTGTTTGGAGCATACACATGATGTGCCCTTTCAAATAATAGTCCAGTTGCTTATTTGTGCTTTCATAAAATTAATACAGTGTGTTCCTTCCTTTTTTTTCTGGTACAGCAGAAAATCTCAGATGAGGTCACAGCACACAGGAAAAACCTAACTCTACCTTTTTTTTGAAATGGCTCTTCTTGAGCAGTGTCATACTCTGCCAGCCCTTTCTTCACTTCAACCTCTGATTTGTGCAGTTTTAGCAGTTCATCTGAATAGCTGTTTAAAAACTTTTTTCCATTTTTTTCCAGCATTTGTTATTTGAGTTGATCACCTCTGAGCACATTTTTTTTTTTCGTCTTGACAAACGGCTCTTGGGGGAGGGGGCCCTTTGTAAGCCTAGCCAAGTTTTTCCGAAAGAATAATAATGTCATGTATCCAAATAGGACATTGAGGACCAGGCATTGATAAGCTACCGCTGTCCATAAGGCGCATGAGTGCCAGGACCAATGTAAATTTTCTATTCCCCATCCACTGTTCTAGTTCGCACTTAAACTGGCTAGTAGACGAACTCCGCTTTAAATGTATGGGAAGCCTGTTCCATGGGGGGGGGGGGGGGCAGTCTCTGGGGCACACAACTGTCTCTCCAGCATGCTCTAAGTCAGACAAAATTCAGGTCCCTAGACCTTATATTTTTGGTACTCTTTGACTTTTGAATATGTAGAAATACATTAGTGTGGGGTTTGCAGATGCCTTGTAAGCCAGGCATAGATTACCCCTCTGCAGTCTATAGGAGACTGAGTAGAGGGCGAGGGCTGCACACTGCATAAGGTGGGTTTTGTTATACCTTGTATTCTTTTGTAAAGAACCGCTGAGATTGCTGTACTTGATGCATATGCCTGGTCAGGTGCATACCAAAGGAAGCATTGTATATTGGTCTGATAAGTGCAGAGTACAGTGGAGTAATGACCTCTTTTGACCTAAATGCCATGCCCTTACTTATAAGTTGCGTAAATTAAAAGGATTTCATCACCACCTTGGCCATGTTTTGGTTGAACTAAGGCTCCTGTCTACATACGTACCCAGATCCCTTACCACTGGGTCAGTTCTTAAGAGCATATTATCAGCATGGTAAATGGAATTACTGGAGCCATGACTTGTACCAAAGCCGCAGCTTGAATTGTTTTATGCTGAACAGCAGGAGCATTCTTCCCAGCTACTGTTTTCTCTTCACCTTTTCTAGTTGATTTTCTATCAAGCTGTCTACATTTCTTCTTTGCTGGCATCCAGGCATTGTACATGCTTATTAGCCAATAACTGATTTTGTCCTTCCATTTCACTGTTGTAGTATTCATTGCAATCGGGATCCCTTGCCAGTAGCGGCCCAGTGTCCGTCCGGTATACCAAAGCCTTTTAGGTTGCCTTAATGTACACCACACGTATGCTCCTCACATTTCACTGTTTTAGTATTCATTGCAATTGGGATCCCTTGCCAGTAGTGGCCCAGTGTCCGTCCGGTATACCAAAGCCTTTTAGGTTGCCTTAATGTACACCACATGTATGCTCCTCACAAAGTATGGCATAAAGGTGATGACCTGATGTACCATCCTCAGAACTTCTTTGCCACCAGTCCGAATGCCATCTGTTGGTTGTCAGTCTGAATGCCCATTCTGTTGCAGGTTTACCAGGGTGTTTCAGGAAAGTGCCCCATTGGGTTTTTTTTGGTCTTATGGATAGGAAGGGAGTTTTTCCAGTCTTGGGACTTCACCTTATTTCTCATCAGTTTCCTCCTCCTGTTGTAGAGTCTTTTAATATTTAAATGCAACTTTCCCAAACAGTTATAATCTGGATAATAGATTAGGTATGGGAGCAGGGTAGAGTCCTAAAATTGGCAAGAGACATTTTCTCTGGCTGCCATTTCAGTCATTGAGGTGGATGGAAATGGATTGTGAAGGTATTACGTTAGGATAAATGCATATCATTCATTGTTTGTCTCTTTTGGTGGCTGTTGATTTTCTAAAGACGTGTCTGGAGCGTTTCTCACCAGGCCTCCGCTGAAAATAGGCTCTGTCCTAGTTGGACTTTCCTGGTCAACAGATGATAGATAAATTAATAAATCTGCAATTTTTGTTTTGTTTCACCAGGTCCAAAGGGCGTACTTAATGACTGGCGTAGATTCAAAAAGTTGGAGTCTGAGCAGCTTGAAGAGCAGAAGTATGAAATGGAGAGACTTATTAAGAAGTTGGCTGTGACCTGCAGGTCACACTTGGATGATGAAAAAGATGAGAAAAAGCAGCAAGAACTCAGGGAAAAAATTAGCAGCCGGGTAAGGTATAAAACATTGCTTCTACACACATTGTACTTGGTAACTTTGCCTTCTGTATGATTTTCAAAGCATATGCTTCACAGCCTGGTTTGGCACTTTCCAAGGTAAAAAGCACTGGAAGCTCTTGGTCTTACTATTTTGTACACAAGGGAGAGATGTGAAATTCTTTGTTTAAACAGTATGCCAGTTGCATGCTGAGATCACTTTTGAGAATACGTAGTGAGACAGTCCAAAAAGTATGTAAAGGAAAACCTTTTTATATTAAGCCAGTTAACTATGTGATCAGACGCCTTTTTCTGTCAAAAGCCAAAGCAGTTTTTGTATCAGGCCCTGCACAGGTATTCACATTTAATTATCCATTTGCATGATTAGGAGCTCTGTAACCAAAAATGTTGTATGTTTTTACTTAATAGATAGGCTGCAGAATTCATACTGGTGTGTGTCTTGCAATTTGCAAGAAGAGATCATCAGTGGTTGCTTTCTGTCATGAAATCATTTTTGATATTGTTTTACTGGCAGGTATTGGAAGAAGTTATTTCATCTTTTCTGTTAGTCATTAGTGGCTAAACTGGTAGACTTTCAAAAGACTACTGTGGTGATATGTGCCTTCTCACTATCCTTGCATGCGTCTTCCACTAATCTTGGCTGTTATGCTGAGCTTTGGAAAAAAATATGCATAGTCATGTCAAAGTTGGAAGAACTGCTACTGCTGATCGAAAGATGAATGCTTGAGGAATATGCATTCAGAGCCATCACAAGGCCAAGTAAGCTCTTGGGCCTACATTTCAAGCTTTTATATGTTAACCTTCTAGAATCTTGATTGCCTTAACACTTGGTCTGTATTTATCTCCCATAAAATTGTCTAGTATTTTCTTTGAAGTAGATGGAGATGTACACTGACCAGGAGTGGTACATTGTTCCACAGTCTAGATACACTTTGTCATAGACTAGTGTCTTTTTCTCTGTTTATATTTTGTTTTGATTGCAAGTTATCCATCTTGGTGTTAGCCATATAGTCCATGTGTTCTAGTGTTTCCAAAAGAGCAACGTTTGACAGTGCCTTGAAGAACAGAACTGGATCACTCAACAGAAACCTGTGCAGCACTGTGTACAGTGAGAATTCCTTTCACCTATTTTAAAATTTTGTTGCCTCAGAATTTTTATGCAAAGACTTTGAACCTTTTTTAATTGTACAGACCTAGTTGCTATATAAATACAAAAGCTATATTGATTGTCTGGATATTCCATTTAGTATTACATGAGAAATACCACACTCTTTCCTGGTATTTTGATCAAAGCTGAGATTGTTTTCTGTAAGTGTGCTCTAGTCCCTTGCAACATGGTCCGTTTTGAGTATGCAACCATCCACTTTATAATAAAAAAAAAAGTTCGTAGTATTACCCAAAAAGTACAGGTTACTGCACTTTGTAATGAGTAGTAGTGATCCTGTCAGAGCACCATAAGTATATAGTATTGATAATCCCTTTCCGCAGCACCATTGACATAGGTTCATGGGTAAGTACTAGGTGAGCTGTCCTTGCAGGCCATTTTAAGCATAGCCAGTTTCCCTTTTTGTTGAATTAAACTGTCCCATTTGGTTAGAGATTATCCTTACTCATCCTGTGGTCAATTATATATTGCCCCAATTAGAATAAGTAGGATCATACCATAAACAATTTGAGGGGACCCGTGCAGGGAATAAAGTATGTAAGTGATGCCTCTGTCTGTTAGTAGTACAGGGGGCAGTCCTGAGGTAAATGTTCTGTTTCCCAGCCATACATCTAAGTTGTGCTTGAATATGGACAGGGATAAACTTTGTTTAATGTGGATGGGGAAGTGTGTTCCAGTGCGGTGACATCCTTTGCGAGATAGAAACCATTTCCTTCCAAACTGTTCTGTTTATGTTACAGAAGAGGTTTAGATCCCTAGACCAAGTATTTCTGATGCCATTTAACTTGCTGATGGTGCAGTAAGTGTGTCAGTACTGGGTCAGAAGATGCCTTGTGTGCCAGATACAGGTCACCTCTTAGCAGTCTGTAGGATACCAAGTATGTTGACAGGACATTGAGTCAGTCCATGTAGGACATGTAGTTCAGGCCTTGTATCTTTTTCATGAGGTATTTCTGTGGATGTTCCACTTGCTGCATGTGTCTGAGCAGATACATGCCAAAGGGGGCTTTATATTCAATGCTTGGCGTAATGAAAGATGAGTAAAGCACGACAGTGACATCTTTAGATCTAGACATGATCCCTTTGTTTATAATCTCTGCAGTATAGAAAGAATTTCTACAACAATTAATCTGTCATAGGGAGTTTCATCTCCATTACCAGTGTGAATAAGACTAGCAGGACTTTATCAGCTCGACACTTGTGTCACAGCCTACCTTACCCCCTCTCTTTTTCCCATAATTCTGAGCAGCTAAGGACCTTTTCAGATTTCTCAAGCCATGGATTAAAGTCCACCTGTCTTAGAGTTGCTATCTGACAGCTTATTGCTGTTCTGTCAGTAGGTTACTTGATTCTCAGTGTCTTACAGGTCAGACCATTCCTGTCCCCCTTGTCTGAGAGTAAGTTTTCTATAGTTTTCTCACCAACCTCCACTCTGCTTTAGTGGAGTGGCTGTTTTCAGCTGCTCCAATTGCTTTGATGGTATTTAGTTTGTCATGGATAGGAAGCAGGTCTCTGTCTTTTAAAAAGTGCAGGTGTGGCATGACAATTCCCCACCAAGACAAGTATATAGAAAATGTGTCCAATGCATATGAGAATAACATTTTTGCGGGGATTATTCTGTGCAGCAGCATGGCCTTCTCTGCATACCTTCATAAAGCCTTCAATCTGGATGTAATCTCTATATCTAGGTATTCCTTGGTGCTGCTGTAGTGTCTGTGGGATTATTTCTCGATTTCACTCAGGAGGACAAGCCATGTTGGTTGAAGAGGATGGACAAGATCAGCTCAGATATGAAAGTTAATCATTGAGCTTTGATCTCTGTCCAGCCTCTTCAGCATATTCACCCTCCTTCCTCCTGTCTGTGTTTTTTTAAGGCCTGGAGGACTGTGTCTTAGTTATTTTATTGTAAACCTTTCTGTGATTTTTTTTAAATTTTTTTTTATCACTTTTGAGTGACATTGAAGATCGGGGGATATTCAGAGAGCATAAAACATTGTGAGATTTGGGAGAAGAATTGTAGATCTGCTGAAATTTGTGATGCCAAAAGACTTGAGCCTGTGGCAAAATCCTTTTGGTTGAAGAGGATGGACATGGATCACAAAGATCTGCTGTCACAGTAAGCGGAACTTTTGTATTTCTGCTTTGTTTCTGACTTGTAAGAATTAAATCTAACCTTGCCCTTCAGCTCCAGCAAGAATGGTACCAACTCCCACCTGATGATCGCGTTAAAGAAACCTACCTTACCCAAGTGTCCATGGATTGTACAACATGCTTATCACAGTCTTGGCCCCCCTTCACTTATGTCACGGTATGTATGAAAGAAAAGGCAAGATTCACAACTGTGATTTTGCTTGAAGATGCAGATGCACATATCTTGCCACACTTGCTTAGGATAGTAGATGACAGAAATAGTGAATAATACAGCTAAGAAAATACTAAATGTAGCTGAAAAGTTTGTGGGCTCATTTTCACTTTGTTAGCATGGTAAGAAACCTTAATTAAGGCAATTTCTGCAGTACTGTATTAGTCTTTAGCTAATGAGTTAATTGGAGATGCTGTACTCAGTGTGAACTCTGATTGTTGAAGTATTGAAAATTAAAATGTTAAGATGATGACAAGTTTATTAATGGAGCCTTGAAAAGCATTAGTAGAGTCATTAGTACAACAGTCAACTGGGGAAATTACAACCCTGCTAAAAAGCAATAGAAGTAGCTCAGCCATTTAAAACAGCTGCACTGGATCCATTGGAGTAAAAGTTTGCCAATACTAAGGCAAGCACTTGGCCGTGGTATTTACATGGACTGCAGAAGTGAATTGCTGTACAGCAGTATTTGCTGTTTGTGGAGAAAAGCTTAGAGACACTGCTATAAAACTACCCTAGAACTGAAAGCACTTACTAACCAAGCTCTCAAACATGGCAGATAAAATTCTGGATTATTTTTGAAAGCATACACGTATGCAGGCTTTGAAAAGCGAGTGAAAATAAATGAGAAGGCTGAATAAGCAAGAAATGTGCTGCTGCTGAAAATGTAATTATGTGCTACTGGGTGGTGACATGGGCAACTTTGTCACAGTAGAAACTGCCTGAGCCCCCTATTGTTGTGTGTGGGGGCTATTATCACGTACTTGTTTGGTCACATCTGTGATCATAGGTGTTTACTAGGCTGTCACAAGGCCCTTTTTAAGCCTAGCCATGGATCCTAAGTATCTGGCAAGTTCTGATACCCTTGATAAGTGTGAGTATGGGCCTGGGAGATGAACCATTTACAGGTTATCTCTGCCATTAGAGACATAGGTGCCAAACCAGGGATGAATGTCCGGTTTCCCATCCAATTGTCCAAGTTGCGTTTGAATTGGGTTAGGGAGAAACTCTGCTTCACATGTATGGGGAGCCTGTTCTATAGACTGGGTAGTCTCTGGGATACATTCCTCTCTCTCCAGCAGGTCCTGTTTATATCGCAGTCAAGGTTTAAGTCTTTAGAATGGGTAATTCTGATGCTGTTTGTTTCGTGGATATGCAGGAGGTCCATCAGTGTGGGGTCTGACAGTGCCCTGTATGCCAGGCATAGATCTCCCCTCAAAGGCCTATAGTAGACAATACAGGGATAGGGCCTTGAGGCGGTCTACATAGGACCTATTACTTACGCCCTGTATTCTTTTAGTGAGGAACGTCTGTGGACGTTCCAGTTGTTTTATATGCCTGGTTAGGTACATACCAAAGGGAGCATTGTACTCATTGGTAAGTCTGAATGCCGAATACAGTGGAACAATGGCTTCCTTGGACTTGGATGCCATACCTATGCTTACAAGTTGTGCAACATAGAATGATTTCCTCACCACTGTAGACATGTGATGATCAAAGACTAGATTACTCTCTGTATCCCCAAGTCCCATACTACTGGGTCAACAATAAGGTATGTGTTGTCAATGTGATAGTTACCAGGGATGGATGACTTCCCAAAGGATACTGTTATACATTTCTTGTCCCTGCAGCATCCTGGGTTAGCAGGGACTCAACCCATCCCCACAAATAAGGGCATATACATCCTCCCAGACTGTGCAGTCATGACCAAAGTCACTAATCAAACTCCACTTAAGCTCCACTTAAGCTGTAACCAGACAATTATTGTCCTTTATACTACCAGTGAGTCTCCAAGATTCCACTTTCAGAGAATGCTTTAAGCTGGAGGATCTCAGAAATGTCATATTTCAACTGTAAGCTGAAGAACTTCAGAATACTTGCATTTCAGGTGAATAAATCCACAAATGGTAGTGGTAGAACATGGCTTCTTATTTTTATTTCTTTCACTGATGTGGGGGCAGCAGTGGAAAATGTGGTATGTGGCTGCAGCTGTGGAAAATGTTTGTGGTAAAGAGGTGCCACAACCACAAGGGGGAAAACCTATAGTCAGTGTATTTAATTCATGTTTCTAACAGTGGGACATTTCATGGAAATCATTTAGAAATGTGCATGGATGATTCACCTTCCTTGACTGAATGGTAACGTGGCGAAAGAATCCTGTGGTCATGCCCACTCATGTTTTTAGCAGGAAGTGCTTCTTGATAGAGAAAACAATTGGGACCAGACTTACAAGATGTCATGGATGTGGTGGTAAAGATGGTCAAGAACATTGGGAAAAGGAAGGTCACCGAAATGCTGTGTTTTTGTGCAGTTTTATAAACATACATAAGCAGTGCATTCCAGTCTCATTTAGCTACTTGAAATAGTGATTGTTCTTTAAAATGTATTGTCTGACTGTGAACTCCAAGACTGAATGCTTGTAGCTTGTGTAAGAGGTAGTCTTTCTGAGTTCTTTGAGATATTAAGCAGTGAAGCTTAGTCGTTTTGAAGTTTACATAGTTGTGAAATAAAACTCTTCTCAGTGGTGTCCTGTATGGCTTTTTTGAAAGAAGTTTGCATAGTTGGCAGATATTTTTCAGCAAGAAACGAATGAAAACTTGCTTAGGTCAACAGACAGAGCTTTTCAGTAGAAACTTGCAGTTTGGAAAATGCTTGCTTCAGATGGATGAATTTTCAGCAGCATTAAGAAACAGAAATTGAAAGAACTGCCCCTTAATATTACATCATATGGACATTTTACACCACTTTCAATCATTGCATTCCATCTATGTCCATTTATCATTAGGGCTGTTTTAGAAATCCATTCATATGACTTCTGTCCATAGATGTCAAGCTTGCTGTCAAGGAAAAGGCAGACTTCAAATGACATTTTGATTGATAAAACACTGGAGCTGAAATATGCAGAAGTGTCTCTAAACTCATTTTAAATTTGTGTTGAAAACTAATATCCTAATCTCGCTCAGATTATTCTGAGAAGTTTGCCACAGTTCTCAAATATTTTAATTGTGAATTAGGATTTTTGTCCATAACCAGTATTAAACAATAAGAGAGAGGTTTCTTTTGGTGGGAAGATGAATTACCAGAGTTTGTCCAGATGTCCACAGACAACATTTATACAGAATGCAGAAGCCGTCAGTCCCAAGTGTCATAGGTGAACTGGTGGTAATTTTCTGACTCTGGTCTGATTCATTTTGTTGGTAGTGTATTAACACATTCAATGCCATACGTTACAAGTTGTCTTATGACCGCTGTAACTTCTCTTTACTAAAAAAAATTAGAATTTATCTCTGATGTTCTTCATGTTTCACTGTTGCAATCATTGCATTTGGGTTATCTGCTTGCAGGTAGCCCTCAGTCGACCTGATTAACAAAATATCTTGGGTCCTGCGTCATTTGCTGTCTCTTCTTCCATGACGTCAGGTCATCAGGGGGTATAAAACATGCAGCCGATGTCATTACCCCAGTCTTTCTTGCCGTGCAGTACCCAAAGCAGAAGCAGTTCGCAAGTGCTGGTCGGCCACTCCTGAAATTTTCATTTTAGAGTTTCAGAACCAAAGTCTTCAACTTAAAGCGAACAACCCCCGTTGGGGAAACTTTTTCTTGCTCTAAACCGATGTCAGTAAAAGTAAATAATTGCATTTCTTGTGGAAAGCAAATACCTCATAAAGATTTTCATTCATACTATATTCCTTGCTTAGGCCTTGACCACGACGTACCTTGCTGTCGGTTTTGTGCCTTATTTCAACCACGAACTATCCGTTGTCTGTGACCAAGACTGAAACAACTGAGAAAAGCTAGAACTGACAAACCGCAAGTGAAGGAAACAAGCTGAGGTAGCAGGACAAAAGTAAATCCAAATAGCGTGAATGGTTTAAAAATCCAAATGCGTTTATTTTGGCACAATCACGTTAAACACACTAAGCGTTTTTCGTCCCAGCAGTGCCGGAACTTCATCAGACAAACAACTTCCTCTCCCACTGTTACCTTTATACAGGTTGACAGTTGTTAACAATTAATCATTTTAAAAAACGCCCTTAACACATTAAATTCTTCACATAGACAGTATGTTAAAAATAATAAAAACATGATATACTAACAAGTAGATAGGTCCTGTATGTCTTCTTTGTATAGTACTAAATTACATGTAGCAAGTAAAAAGTTACGGTAATGTATAGTATATTTTATATTTTACACCCGTAGCTAAACATAGAGCCCGCTTTATGTAATAAGTATGTTTTTATACTTCTCTATTTAGTATTTGGTAACATGTGTTTTAAACTATATTATAAGATGTATTAAGAAATACTATTAGAAATGTATGGTACCTTGTTGTTAAAGTATATGTGGTACCATTCTGGTTAAAAATAAACAAAAATAAACAAAAATAATTAGTTTAGGTTTCCCCTACCTATTTATTTTATAATCAGTTAGTAACCATAATATATTTAATGTATTAAATATTATCAACCCATCTAATTCCAATAAAACTAAATATTTAATAGTATAATGTCTATAAATATATAAATATACAAATATAAAAATATATAAATATATGTGTAGGTGTTCTAATACATAAAAATAAAATGTAAATTGTTTTTTTAAAAACATTTTATTTTATTTTATTTTATTAAATTCTAAACAACCTGTTATATAGAAATGTTGTTTAATGTCTCAAGTAATAATTGTTGGTTGTGTAAATACTCAATAAACTCAATATTTAATAACCAAGTTCCATGCTAGGTGTGTATAATCCTCATCTAAATAAACTTTTGATTTTAAGAATACATGCTATAGAAAAAAATACATTCAGGCCTGGGTAACAAAACAAAATTAGATGGGTTGATAATGCCAAAATAAACGCATTTGGATTTTTAAACCATTCAAGCTATTTGGATTTACTTTTGTCCTGCTACCTCAGCTTGTTTCCTTCACTTGCGGTTTGTCAGTTCTAGCTTTTATCCGTTGTCTGTGTTTGTGCTTCTAAATTTTTTGGTGTTCGGTTCAATTATCCTGATATGTCTTGGGTAAGCCATCCGACTACCGACATTCCGAAGAAACGTAAAGATAGAGACAGGCCACCCAGTTCGCTTTCGCAGCCCCTGATGCCCGCTACTTCAGATTTGCAGGCCTCTACTGAGACCCATTCAGAGTCAGGTATGCCACGATATGCTTCAACTGTGGAACCTGCGGATGTCTCTACCTTGGATGGGTCCGGAGCCACTGTGCAGGCACTGGCTTCTGAGGGTGTATTCAGGCCTACTGACTTGCATATTAAACCGGCACCATCTTCTTCTTCAAGGCCTAAAACTCGAACCATGCCTAGAAAACTGATGCCCAGACCACATGGTCAGGCCTCCTATGCCTAAAGAAAAAATAAGAATGACTGAAGACCTTATTACTTTAACCTTCCCTCTCGGAGACCTAGGACTGAGTTTTCTTATGATACTTCTGACCAGGATTCTGAAATTTGGTTCCTCTGAAGACCAGGATTTACCCTTGTCTACCTATGAGGATTCTGATGCTGAGGACTCTATTCCCTCTGCTTCCCCCCCCAGAGGATTCCTCTTTTGGTGAAACCTTGCATACTCTCAGGGAGCTTTTTCATTGGGAAAGTCAGGATTTCTCTGATTCTAAAAAGAGGCTTAGGGATTTCTTACTCCTGCCCCAGCACAGGCCTTTAGCTATGCCTCCTGTACTGGACATTGTTGATGATGCCTTTTCGGAATCTAGCATGGCCCCTGACTCTCTACCTTCTGCTTCCAGAAAACCTGATAGATATTACAGGGTTCCTGACTCTCACAAGTTCCTTTTCAAAAATCCTACTGTGGATCCTGAAACCATTTCACAGGGACCCAAGGGCATTAAAGCTACTACTGCCAAAAATCTTACCCCCTCTGATTGATTCTCCATGGCGCTGGATAGATGGGGTAAGAAGGTATACCCTTCTGCAACTTTGGCCATTAGGGCCTTGAATTGCCAGTTTCATATGTTAAAGTATCAGCTGCATGTTATTGGATTGCTTAAACAGAAAATGATGTTGACTCCTGATTGTGCTGAAAATAAGGATTTACAGGATTTTTATGCATTCTGCTGAACAAGTTGGTAAACATACATTGCAATGTGGTTTTGATTCACTAGAGGCATCTTGCAGGGCTGCGGTAACTGGGTCTGTACTTAGAAGGCATGCTTGGCTTAAGGAGTAATTCTTGCCAGCTCATGTTAAAGTAAAATTACTGGATGCTCCCTTAAATCAGGGCCCACCTGTTTTGGCAACAAGGCAGAATAAGTTCTTATAAAGGTGGAGGAAAAAGCTAAATCTATGCAAACTGTTAAAGACTTTTTACAAGTACAACCTCCAAGATTTAGTAGGCATTGGCCTTCTAAGAATTGGTCCTTTCCTGCCTCTTCCAGACCTTCTCAGTCCAAACCCAGATCCAGCAGAGCACCCAGGCTTCAGTCCCAGGTGACGCACATGACTAAGCAGTGGGAGGCCTCCACTTCCAAATTTGGGAGTAATAAAATCCCCCCCCCCCATGGTAAACTGTCTCAATGACTTTTTTAAAACTTCATGCAAAGAACTGGGGACTCATTACCCTGGACAAATGGGTTTTAAATAGTGTCCCAAGGATACAGATTTCACTTACACATGTCACCAACTCCAAGCGGTTGGCTGAATTTACCTCCAAAGCAGTGGGCAGAGGCCCAAAAGCAAGTACTCTCTCTTAAGCCTGGGGCTATTCAATTGGTACCAGAAGAGAAAAAGGGACAGGGTTTCTACTCGAGATTATTACTGGTACCCAGAAAAAGACCATTCATGGCGTCCTATCCTGGACCTGCCTACTCTAAACACCTTTTTGGTGATTCCAAAATTCAAGATGCTAACTCTTCACCAGTTGCTTCCTATGCTAAGCAAAGATGGCTGGCTGGCAACACTAAATTTAAAGGAAACATACCTGCACATCCCAATCAGGGAGTCTTGCAGAAGATACCTATTCAAAGCAGGCTACACGCACTATCAGTTCTCTGCACTGCCCTTTGGCTTATCTGCTACACCCAGGGTATTCACAAAGTGCTTAACTCCAGTCATTGCATTTTGCAAGCAAAGAAATATTCAAATATGCCAGTACCTGTATGATTGTCTAATTCACGCAGAAAACCAGGACATACTTTTGAATCATCTGGCTATTGTACAGAGGGTGCTAACTTGTCTGGGGTACACCATAAATAAAAATAAATCACACTTGGTACCCTGTCAACAAATTATATTCCTGGGAGCAAGCATGAATACAACTTCCCAGATGGCTTTCCTCACGCCAGAGAAACATTCACTTGACAACCTACTTCAAAGAAGTGGTCACAAAAACCCTGCTATCTGCATGGCAAATACTACAAGCCTTGGGGGTTCATGGCTTCCTGCATTCTTCTAATTCCATATGCAAGACTACATATGAGGAAACTACAGTGGTATCTAAAAAGCCTATGGTGTCAACATTCTCAGGATCTAGAAGCAATAATTCCTATAATTCCTTGTCTGTGCCTAGAGTTCCTTTGGTGGGCAGAGGCCTGCCACCAAAACAAGGGACTACCATTCACATTACCCCCTGCCGCCCAAACCCTAACAGATGCATCAGACTATGCATGGGGGGGGCACACCTGGCAGGGAAGTGCATTCAGGGCAAATGGAACCCAATTCAAATGCACCTTCACATCAGTCATAAAGAAATGTTAGCTGTACAGCCTTCAAGGACCACAATCTTCCAGGACAATTAATGTTAAAGACGGACAGCACCACTGTTATGTACTACATAAACAAGCAAGGGGGTACACATTCTTACCCCCTCTGCAGACTAGCCATGGCATTGTGGAACACAGCCTTGAGCTACCAAGTACATCTACAAGCTCCATTCCTGCCAGGAAAACTAAATACAACACTGGCAGATGGACTAAGCAGAACCCTCATGGACCCACACGAGTGGAAACTGGAACCAAGGATTTTCAACATGTTGACAAGCAAATGGGGGAGCCCAGATTTAGACCTGTTTGCCTCCCCCCAGAACTATCAATTGGAAAAGTTTTGTGCAAGGACTCCCCACAGACAAGCTTGGACTGTCCTACAGCTGGAAAAACCTTTCAGTTTATGCCTTTCCTCCTCTGCTCTCCAAAGTACTACTAAAGATTAAACAAGACAAACCAAGAATGATTTTGATTGCACCAGCCTGGCCACGCCAACACTGGTACCCCCTCCTGCGCAGTGTGTCACTGTTGGCTCCATGGCACCTGCCTCAGACTCCTACCCTGCTGTCTCAGCAGGAGAACCAGATTCTGCATCCTCAGCTTCAAACATGGAACCTAGCAGCCTGGCTAATTACCTAAGCTCTCCTTTACTATCCCTCAGTAAACCAGTGATGGATGTCATTTTAGAGGCAAGGAGGCCTAGTACTAGAAAATCTTGTGCTGAACAATGGAAAAGATTCTGTGCCTGGAACCAATCTCCAGGGATGAGTACAGCAGTGCCCAATTTACCTCAGATTTTACAATACTTATCTGAGATGCTTCACAAGGGCCTGTCTTTTTCCTGAATAAAAATTCACGCCTCAGCCATTTCAGCTCATTATAACACAGAACTTCCCCTCTTCTGTCTTCCACTGCCCAAGCAGTTCCTCAGAGGGGCAAAAATTTTAAGACCACCCAGGAGGGCTCCAACTCCAGCCTAGGACCTTAATTTTGTATTGGAGAAACTTGCCTTTCCTCCTTTTAAGCCAGCTGCTACTGCAGATTTAAAATTCCTTTCTTGGAAAACAGCTTCCCTGTTTAGCCATCACTTCAGCAAGAAGGGTATCTGAATTACAGGCCCTTATGGCAGTGGAGCCTTTCATCATCTTTCATGCGGACAGGGTGTCCCTCAGAACCAATCCCTCTTTCATGCCAAAGGTGGTATCCAGTGTGGCCTTTAATCAGTCCATTCATTTGCCTGCCTTCTTTCCTAATCCACAGAACAAAGGGAAATGGATACTGCACTCCTTAGATGTGCACAGACAACTTAGATTCTACTTGGACAGGTCTAAACCTCAAAGGAAATCTGAACAACTGCTGGTGGCATTTACTGCAAGGATAGAGGGGAAGGCTATTTCAAAGCGAACTATCTCCAAATGGATAGGCCAAATTGCATTCACTTCTGCTATAAGCACCATGGAAAACCTATCCCACAGGGGATCAGATCCCACTCAACCAGGGCTGCATCTACCTCTACAGCCTTTCTCAGAGGCGTACCTACCAGGGACATCCTAGAAGCTGCTACCTGGAGTTCTGTACGTACTTTCACCAAGCATTACCGTTTGCCAGTTTTCTCTAAATCCAGAGCTGGCTTTGCCACTGCAGTTTTGCAGGGCCTTATAGCTTGTCCTAATGCTATCTAAATTCCTCCTCCCATCGTTAGCTTTGGGAATCTACCCAAATGTAATGACTGCAACAGTGAAACACGAAGAACATAGTACAGTTGTGTGCACTTACCATAAATGTAGATGTTAGAGTGTATTCACTGTTGCGGTCCTGTTTACCTTCCCTCCAGCCCCCTGACATTGTTTGGCTATACCTCTTCTCTCCTTTTCAATGCTTAAAAGCTTTTTGGTGTATTTGCTTTTTTGTTTGAGGTATAACCTTGTACATTTATAGATTTAATTGCTTCCTATTAGGGGGGTACCTGACATCTGGGGCAAGAAAAACTGATGTAATTATGTCTGCTGCATGTTTTATACCCCTGACGACCTGACGTCACGGAGGAAGAGAGCAACCGACGCAGGACCCAAGACTTTGTTAATTCGGCCGACTGAGGGCTACCTGCAAGCAGATAACCCAAATGTAATGACTGCAACAGTGAATACACTCGAACATCTACATTTATGATAAGTGTACACAACTGTACTGTCTCACTAATGCATTGTTTTTATAATAGCATAAACAAAAAATGCCCTAAAGTGTCTTTCTAAAGGTATTTGTCCCCACATTGTTAAATTTATGCTGTTAGTGTAAAGTTCTACATGGTTACACCAGGTGTAGTATGCATGGCTCCGCATATCATTACATGGCTTTCGCAGAGTTCTGCCACCACAAAACAGTTTGAAAATTGCTATTGTAAACTTAAGATTAAACAAAAAACTATAACATGAACAAAATTCGCATTAAACTGCTAAAATAATGCAAATCTCACCTATCCCTTGTCAAGTAAAATTTATTTTAGAGCAGATGGCTCTGTGTTACAGAAGTACAGAGTTCTGACCGTGATCCTTACCAAAGCTTTATTATGGAACTAGATGCTGGAGGGAGAATGTGATGGACTATTGAAATGACTGACCAGTGTAAATTCGCACAAGGGAAAATAATGTCATTCCAATCCACTGCAGTACTGACAGGTGTCAGATAAATGGAAGGAAGTAATGCAATTCTTTGCCTTAGGTACAAAACACTACTTCTCTTCACAGCCTTAAATCCACGTGTTAATCTTACCCATACTGCACTTAGCCTGAATAGATTTGCGGAGTCTTTGTTTATTATTTGATCATGGCTGTAGTAGCCTTAGTCATATGGGCTGCATCCTGCCCAGGGTATAACAACTGGGCAGCTGTCAAGGTTTAAGGGCACCTTCCATGCACCCAGACCATTGGAAGCTTGAGGAAGAATAGGGAAGACCAGCAGTCTGGGCCCAAAATCTTTCAGAACTTTACTGCCACAGTAGAGCACTGCTATTGTAGGCTTACAAGTATTGAAGGTCAGTTAACATTTCTGTATTGATGGGTAGTCTAGTTCCCTTAGGGGAAAAAACTTCCATTATTTTTTTGTGAAATTATATGCTAGTAATACTTTTCAGTTAACTGAAAGTCTAGTTCTAGTTTTTGATTTACTGTTTTATTGATCAAAACTGTTGGATTATTAAGACTTTTGTGAAGAATAATTTGTTAAAGTATATTTTGGGGCTGGGGTAAGTGCACGTTGTGCTTTTCATGTGTGTTTTTTCCCCCCTTTTTTATATGATTAAAGCACTACTTTTTTGATAGTTGCCTTTTAGTGCCTCCTGCTGTCAATGTAACCCAGACTTCAGGTGTCATTCTTGGCTTTATTGTGGAATAACCTACTGGTTCCACTTTTCTCCGGCCCCAAAAAGAAGAAAGTTGTACAGCCTTTGCCCCTTCAGCAGGCTACCAATTTGCCTCAGCCACAGATTAGTGACTGCTATGACCATTCCTGGTTCCTTAAGCCGTTCAACATCTTTGGTATCTTCTGGTATAGTCCTTTCAGCCATCATAGACCAGGGAATAGATATGTTCTGTGCAACTATTGGAGTGCTTCTTGCAGGCATGGTAGAAACCACTCTTGTCAGTCTTGAAGGAAGGAGCAGGAATGCTTCTCATACTAGATAGACTGGGTTGCCTGCCCCCATGGCGATTTTTGCCTGACAAGAATTGTCCTTCTTTGGAAATTCCTATTGAAAAGAAGACAACGTTATCTTTTCCTGTCTGTTACTTTAGACAGTGATGATTTATTGGACTTTGCTCAAGATTTACTTCAGGTTTTAAATATTTCACATTCTGGCCTTTCTGGCTTTACTGGTAAAAGAAAAAGGACAATTCTGAGGAAGTTCAGAAATTGGACAGGGCAATGATACTGAGTGAGCATTTTTTTTCTCAGATGTCTGATTCTAAGGAGTCATTTTCTGAGATTCCCTTGGAAGAATGTTCTTTCTGAAACATTTTAGAATTCATCATTTTTTTCCTGTGTGAACAGTGACATTCCATTTTTCATTAAATAAATGTGATTCCAACATGGTATTTCCTAAACCTATTAATTTTCCTCCTATTATGCCAGCTTCTGAGCATGTATTTATTACAGCCTGTAGCATGCCTGACATCCAGACTGCAGACACCAAGAAGGCAGATTATATAAAGTTCCTAAGTCTTAGGGTTTTTATTTTCTAATCCCAGATCTGACCTCCCAGTGACTTTTCTTGACAAATGCTGCTGCAGCTAAACATTTGGTAATGCTAATCCCTCCCTTCTTATAAAGATGGGAAAACCTTTGATAAATTTGGAAAAAAATCTACTCCTCTGTCACACTTATTTTTAGAATTCTTAATTTTCAAGCTAACGTTCTTGATAATATGAGGAACATTTTGTCCATGTTTCTGTCTTCTGAAGGAATATCATCTTTAAGTACAATTATTGCTACTGTTCCTCAAGCAACTAAATCTTTAAAGTGTGCTTATGACTCACCTGATAACTTTTCCAGAGCAGCTGTTGCTGGACTGTTTTGAGGTCTGCATGGTTTAAGTCTGAGAATTTCTCCAAGGATGTTAAAGCTGAGATTTTGGATGGATAGGGAGGATTGTTTTTGCACCGTTTGCTACTGAGATCCTGAAAAATTGTGAAGAGAAAGGAAAATTGATTTGAGAGGTATTTCAGGGTTTTCAGCCTTCCTTCCTTCAAGTTTGTAAAAGCTTTCACACCTCCCTCAGGACCATTTTTAAAAGACAAAAAATAAAAAATAAAACCAGTAAACTTCTAGCCAAGGAGGCTCCAAAAAGAAAGGAGGAACTTCTCCGAATCCAGGACAGTTAAGTAGGTCTGAATAACTGTCTTGTATTTGTCCACTCTCACCCCTTCCCACCTTGGCTGATCTTTAAATCTTCATCAAAATCTGGCTTTCTATTTTCCTCTAACATATATCTGACACACGAGTTCTGAGAATAATCCGGATAATATAATTTAGGGGTGCATGTGACAGTGAAAGACCCTTCCACTTGTTGTTCAGATGACGCCTCCCTACCCACTAGATCAAACTCCTCTCTTTCCTCCTGCATCCAACATTTGTTCACTCTGGGTCATAAAACTGCTCCTGTGCCTGTACTAGAGGAAAGGTTTTATTCAAAAGTGTTTCTGGTATGAAAGAAGCCTCACGGAGGCTGGTCCATATTTATAATTTCTAAAGGTCAAAATGCTTTCCTTTCCCAATATATTACCACTGATTCCCTTTTTTTTTTTTTTTTTTTTGGGGTAACTCTAGATGTGAAAGATGCTCATCTTCCTCTTACTAGCGCATCAGATTTTATTTTTTAAAGGTTTTCTGTATCCTGATTATATTATCAGTTCTCCACTGGTATAACCAGTGCTCAGGGGGTGTTTACAAAACCATCTAGCTTCAATGGTAGCCTGTTGCAGACTGCAAGGTATTCACATTTTCCACATTTAGACAACTTGCTCATCTTTGCAGACTTTTTGTCAAGGTGTCCACTTGGGTGAAAGGTATCTTCCATAGACTGGGATTTCAGGACAACATTAAGAAGTCTTGTTTGACACTTTTTCCATGATTGTTTTCTTAGGGCGGCTCCTAGCTACCTCCGTTCAAAGAGCTTTTCTTCCACAGAAAAAAATAAATCTATAAGTATGTTCCTGAACATTTCCACTCACTCCAGGAATTCAGCAAGATAATTTCTCAGGGTACAGCGAATCGTGATGTCTGCATTTGCAATTCCTCTAGCCTGACTTCACATGAGAAAGATCCAGTGGTACCAAAATATGTGTGGTTCCCAACATTATCCTCTTCCCCCGACTTTTCATATTCTAGTTTTAGGATTTGTAAAAAGGCAACTGCTTTGGTGGTGAGATCAGTTGTATTTGAGTCAAGGTGTCCTATTCTTCCTTACAGCTGTAGAATAGCCTGTAACAACAGACTCCTCAGACTTTCCCTGGGGAGCCATGTCACTGTGGGCAGGGGTTTGAGTGCAGGGTCTTTGCACTAATAGACAGACCAAATCACATAAAGAAAATATGCTGGCATTTTAAAGTGGTGTCAAATTGCCTGTGGTCCCCAGGGCCTTCTCAAGTGATTACAGACACAACAGTGATGTGTTACATAATTGGGGGGATCCATGTGTTAACTTCTGTGCAGGTTGGCCGTGGTATTTTGGGATATAGCAGTTCAGCACAGTCTCAATCTACAGTCATCTTAAATTCTGTTAGAGCAAAGCACTGTGATACACACATTGAGCAGGACCAGCACATACCCTCAAGAATAGAATTTGAATCGCAAGGTTCTCTTGGATTTGACCCCATCTTTGGGGAATACATCTGGTAGATCTTTTTGCCTGAATTTACAACAAGCAACTGGCAAAAGTTTGCTCCAGTTCGCCTTGCTTGCAAGCCTGGAAAACAGATGCATTCTCTCTCTCTTTCTGGAGAGGTATGCTCCTATATGTCCTTCCACCTGTTTACTGATCTGCTGGATCATGCTGACTAGTCAAAAGAACTCTCCAAAAATTATTGTGATAACTCCCTTCTGGCCCAGACAACAGTGGTTCTTCCTTCCTTTAGGTGTGTATCACAAGCTTCTTCGCAAACTGGATGTACTTACACAGGGGTTAATTGATGCACCCCAACCTGAAACATTTCAGCTAACTGCATGAATGAGTGCATGTATTTGGTATTAAAGGAGGCAAGGAAACATTGTATAGGAAATTGTATATTAGTAAGTAGAAAATGTTTTCTAGTTGTTGCCAAGTTATGAACAAAGATCATTTTAAGGCTACTGTTTGCCTGCCCTACAGTGTTTGTGTGATTATCTTCTGGGCTTTCTTGCACTTCTGTCAAAGTTGATGTCATTATCTCAACATATTTGCCCATGGATCCACTCATTTCAATGTATTTGTATGTTAAATGTTTTTGAAAGGTGTTCTTCATACCCATCCACTTAGAAAGCGGGTGGCTCCTCTTTGGGATCTTAATTTTGTTTTGGCAAAATTATTTCTTGCTCCATTTGAACCAGCTCATCAGACTGATCTGAAGCTCATTACTTGGAAAAAGTTTTGTTGTTTGCACCATCTTCTGCATAACTTCAAGAATATCTGGAGTTGCAGCCTGTCATGGTGGGTCAACTATATCTCGTTTTTCACAAAGATCAGGTTTCTTTAGGCATAAATGAAGGATTAGTTCTCAAAGTGGTATCCAAGTTTACTTTGAGCCAAGTTATCCATCTTCCTTGTTCTCTTTCCAGAACCTGAAATGAGGGAGAAAGGAATGTTCATTCCAACTGCCTCTTTGGCATTTTGGGTTATCTGCCAATGTAACCCAGTACTGGCCAGCTCTCAAAAGCTCAGACTCCCCACCTTCTGTCTTCCTTTGACAGCTAGGCATATACTGAGATGGAAACCTTCAGCTGTCACAGGAAGTGAGTGTTCACTCTTTTTCTATCATCCAAAGAAGAAAGTCCTCTTGACTATTCACAGGACCCAGTGCTGATTTTTCTGGTTTACTGCTCAGGTAAGCCCCATTGGGGACCTTCTCATTTTATTAGTAGATTTATTGTTCTAATTTTATGTTACACACCAAGGGCTGTTTTTTGCAGTTAGAAATGCAAAATGTTACTGCCTTTACTGTTACTGTGCTGTATTTTCATCTTTTGACAGGAAAATGTTACAGAACTTAGAATGTGTTATGTAGTCCTATTTTGCCTACATTCTTGCCCGTGGGTTTGGCTCCAACACGGCCGATTTTACTAGCTCAGTCTTTCATTGGCTGGGCTAAGCAGGTATCCCATGGTGCACTGCTCCATATCCCCAGATCTCGTTTGCCGCTCGTGTAGCTCGGATGTGGTTTCACTTGGCTGTGGCTAAGTACCTTTTTTTTCTTGTCTTAAGAAAAGTTTTGATTCCTATCAAAAGCTATTTTCATAGCTGTTTGTCTAGTTCGTTAAGAACTGTGATTGTGTGATTGTTGTGTTGGTATCCCACTGACTGTTCCCTCGGGCTAGGCCCATTTCAGGGCCTAGTTCTCCTCTGTTTGCCTTTTGTGTCAGTACGGTCTAGACCGTCTAAGTTAGAGGTTTGGGCTTTCCTTTTCCTTGTGTTTTTTTTCAATCCCTTTTTCAGAGTTTGTACTTTATATCTTTGGTGTGTGTTTGATCCTGTTTGTGTTGGTTACTGTTTAGCGTTGTTTCCGCCTTGTAGAGTTGTTAAGAGAAAAAGTTTTAAAACATACTATTATTTGTCTCTTTCTCCCATCTAGCAAGATGAGTATGCTATTTGCTGAAGTGTTGGTAAGAAAAGGTCATTGAACCATGTTTATTAAAGATGGGCTTTATCTATGATAGATGTAGTTTGCTTATGAACTTGAATAACACCTGTTTTCTATACTGAATAAGAATTTACAGAGGCAGGCTATGGAAAATTCCAGCTATCACTGTTGAACTAAGTATTCTACACTAGCTGTGGTTTTGAGGTAAACGTTCTACACTAACTGTGGTTTTGAGGTAAACATTCTACACTAGCTGTGGTTTTGAGGTAAAACATTCTTTTCCGAGGTAAATTGTGATCCTAGATGTTTTTCATAGCCAACTGTCAACTGTTAGAAATATAACAAAAGCTATTTTGGCTAGTAACAGGAAAGTATAAAAGTTGATGTTAGTAACCAAGCTGATCAGAAGCTGCTGTAATCTGGTTAGCTCCAAATAAAGAATTTTTTCATCACCTGAAACAGATGTGACTCGCTTGAATTTTTTCTTCTGACATTAAACCTCTACGAAGATACGGATCAGACCGAAAAACCTGCGCAGGTGAGGGTTTCTTATCTTAAGATTCCCTCGACGGAAAGCCCTCTGACTGATTTGTCGTTGGAAAGAGGCCGGCCGCTCTCTGATCCCTATCTGAGGGACGGTTTCCGAGTCCCATCTGGTTTGGGTAGGATGAAAAACAATTTTCTTTTAATTTAATTTAACCTTGTCGACAGGGGGTTTTATTTTTAGTTAAGGGTGGGTAGGAATAATTGTAATTGTTATTTTGTTAGGATCCCCGTTAGGATAGCCCCATTTTGTAATAAGCCCTGGAAAAATAATTTTGATGCAGTCCTAAAATATACAGTCCTAAAATAAGAAATGTAGGAAAACATGGGTTCAAGTTGCTGCATGTGTGAGAGTGATGCCTGTTTAAATGTTGATGCTAAGTATATGAAAAGTTTAAACAAAAATAATGTTAAATTTTTGAAGAAGTGGAAGTTGAAATATGATTTTGATGGTACACTGAGTAAGAATGCCTGTGCAAAATTGGTTAGAGATTTGAAAAGAGATGCAGGAACTAGAACTAAAAAGCAAAGACAATTGAGATTTCCCCAAGCACAAAAATGGTTAGAAGAAGCAAATAGACGAGCTATAAAAGAAAAACAGTGTCAGGAAAAACAAAAAATAAATCAAAAGGAATCACTGGTGCCAAGTGAAAAAGTAGCTTTATTTTTAGATAGGGAGGATGAGCATACAGTTTGTGCAGTACAAAGGCAGGCAACCGCCCCACCGTATGGTGAAATTGCTGCTGCCATACCGGGGGAACCTCCTCAATATCAATCTGAAGATGTGGGATCTGTACAGCAGGGTGGGTTATTAGCTGCTCAAGGAAATGTTGTGACCCCTCCAATTTACCCACAAATTCCCGTAGTACCTAAAGTTGCTTTGCAACAGGTAGACCAACCTATGCAGTTAAGGTCAGGACCAGCAGGGCAAGGACGTTGGGCTATTAAACTTTCTGACCATTCAGAAGCTCTTCCCTTAATACAAGTTGCAACCCACAAGCAGGAGATGTTGGACAAGAACCAACTATTTTAGTTTATTGTCCCTGGGCTAGAGAGGATATAAAACGAGCTACGGATGGTATCCCTCATCCCAAGGTTAATTTTCAAAAGTTTTCTGAGGACATAGTTTGTATGCGTTTAAGTTATCATCTAAATGGTTTAGAAGTAGAACAAGTAGTGCGACAAATCTTAGGTCCAAATTGGCACTTAGTTTGTGGTACTTGGACATGTAAGGCAGATGACGGCACTATATTAAAGCATAATTCTGGGGTGTTAGACACACGAGTCACTGATCTGTTAAAGAGAATTTCTGATAAGTGGCGTCCAAGAGCAGATTGGACAGTAATAAATCAGTGCATTCAAAATGATGATGAATCTGTAGATCATTATATTGTAAGATTGACAGAAGTGTTCAATAACCATTGTGGAATGATGATTCCGCAGGATCAGACTAATGATAGTCCGTATGAACAGCAATTAAAGAATGCTTTCCTTAAAGGTTGTAAGGCTCCGATAAGTAGTTTTATTACTAAGCACATGGTAGATCATAGAACATGTAGACTGCAACCTTTGTTTAAATATGCACGGCATGCTGAGCGACATTTTAATCTAAAAAAGAAAAAGAAAGTACAAGTGTTGGCAGTAGGGGATGATGGTGGTATATTCTTAGTACAGGACCAAAGGGGGCAAGGGCGCTGTGGTGGCATAAAAAAACGTGGAGGCCCGCAATGGGACACATTAAATGAACCGGGTGGACATTCAGCCTATAGGGAAAGGTTAAAATGTGGAGAATGTTTTAAATGCGGTAGACGTGGGCACTTCGCTGCTGACTATGAAGAGTGGCAACATCCCCCACAGCTTACGAACAATAGGATAGTAAAGAAAGGCGCCATCTTCATTATGGGGATAGTGAAGAGGCAGACACTCTCTACGATGAATGTCAGAAACACTCTAATGGAAGGGCGGGATTGTGACTGTGAAGTCATAAACCTGGCAGATTTGGGTATTGCTATGCATCTAGATCAGAAACCCATGATAGAGTTTTTGGTTGAGGGACAAAAAGTGGAGTTTTTATGTGATTCAGGTGCATCGCGTACACTTTTGGGTCCAGCAGTTCTGCCTCTGAACTGCAAAACAGATGAGTTTGTCCTTGTAAAAGCGGCAAACGGGAAAATTTATAAGGAACCACTGTTTCATCCTCTACTGTTCACAGATCCGCAAACAAACCAAACTGTTAGGTGTAGGGTAATTATATCAAAAGTTTGTCCAGTTAATTTGCTGGGAAGAGATTTGATGCATGTGTTTGGAATAGCGGCAATTCCCACACCTAAAGGTATTGAGGCAAAAAGGTTAGCGGATGGCTTAGTAGTACAGGGGGTACAAGACTTGTTTTACTGGTATAGCCTGGACTTGATTTCAGACTGCCCGGGGAGGGTTGATACAGAGTTGATCAATCTAGCTCTAAGTAAATCTAGGAGCGGGTCACTGCAGGTTGCGGCGCACTTACATTGTACAATGTTCTATAAGGCCCCTGGTCCGGATAAAGAATTTGAAAAATAATTCTTTAAGCACAAGTGTGCAAGGATAATTTTGAATGATATGTTTTGGGATATGCAAGGTAATACAGTAGTAACCTGTACTTTGACTAAGGAAATTAGTTCTTTATATCGCTCAAGTTATAGACCGCATGGTTCAGTTACTAAAGCAGTGGGGACACATTGGGTAGATATGGCAAAAAAGGTAACGATTTGGGACACAGTGTCTGAAAGTCAGTTAAAAGATCAACAGATCCAGGTACAAAGATTAAATTGGGTGACTTGGGCACGACCAAGTGTGCACCTCAGGGATGACAAAACAGAAATGGCATGACAAATCCTCCTAACTCAAGAAGAAGATAGTGCATTAAGTGCCTTGCCTGTAGATTTATGGTCAAAAGGTAAAGGAGATGCAGGATTGATGAAAACAGCAGGTGAAGTTTGTATAACTGCAAAGTCAGGTTTTAGACCTCGTAAGCACCAATATCCACTAAGTAAACAAGCGGAGGAGGGAATTAAACCAGTTATTGAACAGCTAAAATTGGGTAGGAATTCTTGTTGAATGCCCAGATTCACCCTGCAATACTCCGTTGTTTCCTGTAAAGAAACCGGATGGGTCATGGAAGTTGGTTCAGGATTTACAAGCAGTTAATTCAGCTGTGATCCCAAGAGCACCGGGGGTCCCTGACCCCTATACATTACTTAATGACTTACTACCTCATCACAGATATTTTTCTGTCATAGATCTAAGCAATGCTTTTTTCTCCATACCACTACACAAGGAGAGTAGATTTTGGTTTGCATTCACTTTCCAAGGTAAAAGATACACATACACCAGATTGCCACAGGGTTATTGCGAGTGTCAGACAATATTCGCACAAGAAATGGCTGCGAATTTAGCTCAGTTTGTTCCCCCAGAGGGAAGCCAGGTCCTGTTGTACGTAGATGATATTTTATTGGCCTCACCCACGCAGGAAAGTTGTAAAAAGGATACCCTAGCCCTTCTTAGTTTTTTAGCTGAGCAAGGACATAAAGTAAATAAAGAGAAGTTACAATTGTGGAAAGCACAAGTAAAGTACTTGGGTTACTTAGTCTCGCAGGAAGGTAGACAATTGGAAAATAAAAGAAAACAAGCAATTCTTGAAGCACCTATGCCTACGACTGAGCGGGAGATTATGTCGTTTTTAAGTGTGACTAATTTTTGTAGAAGTTGGATTCCTAATTATGCTGAAGAAGTAGGGCCATTGACCGCACTGATCTATGACACTCCCATGGCAGCTAAAAGTAATATACAGTGGACAGATAAGGCAATACAAGCATTTAATAGAATTAAGCAATTGATAGCAGGATCCTCTGTTTTGGGTTTTCCGAACTATTCTAAGCAGTTTGTACAAATGGTTGATTGTAAGGGAGGATATAGGACTTTGGTTCTGGTACAGGTACATGGGGATAACGGAGACCGATAGCTTTTTATTCCTCCAGATTAGATCCTGTTGTAAGGGCATTGCCGCATTGTGTTCAAGCTGTAGTGGCAGCCGCCATGGCAGTGCAAGCCTCAGCATCATTAGTTTTGTTTCACCCATTAAAATTGCGAGTTCCACATTCAGTAGCTACCATACTTTTGGCAAGATAAGATGACCTTTTTATCTCCTAGTCGACATTTGTCATGTATGACAGTGCTGCTGACACAGCCACATATGACCATAGAAAGATGTACTACTCTTAATCCGGCGACACTTTTGCTGACTCCAGAAGAAGGTACTCCACACGTTTGTTTAGAGAGCATTCATGACAAAGTACTTCCCCGACCAGATTTAACGGATATTCCATTGGTAGATTCTGATCTTGTTTTGTTTGTAGACGGATCAGCAAAGGAGGACACTGTAGGAAAAACACTAGTAGGGTATGCAGTCACCACAGAAACTGAAGTTTTGGAAGCAAAAGGATTGTCAAACATTTATTCTGCCCAAGCAGCTGAGTTAGTGGCTTTGACTCGAGCTTGTACCTTAGGGGAGGGTAAAAAAGTGACAATTTATACAGATAGTCAATATGCTTTCTCCACTGTGCATGTTTTCGCCCAACAATGGAAGAATAGGGGAATGGTTACTGCGACAGGCAAACCAATAAATCACAGAGATTTAATTTTACAGTTGTTAGATGCAGTGCAATTACCACTCCAGATAGCGATATGTAAATGTTCCGCACATACTAACAAAAAAGATCCTGTCTCCAGGGGAAATGCTTTTGCTGATATGGCTGCAAAAAAGGCAGCTCAAGAAAATGATTTGCTTTTGCATGACAATGATTTAGAGCCCGGACACCTCTTAGACTTAGAGACACTAAAAGTAATGCAAACATTGACAACACAGAAAGAAAAATGTCATTGGGTGAAATATGGTATCACTCAACAGGATGGGTTGTATAGGGCATCAGATGGCAAAATGGTATTACCCTCAAACCTTTTTAGGTATGCTGCATTGGTTAGCCATGGACCTGCCCATGTAGGAGTACAGACAATGGTTCAGATAGTGTCTAAGGTGTTTTGGTGTAAAGGAATTTCAACTTGTGCAAAGCAATTCTGTTTATCTTGTTTATTATGTGCAAAGTATCATGTTCAGCGGGGAGTTAAAAAATCTCAGCAGGCATTCCCTACCTCTCCATATCCATTCCACACACTCTGTATGGACTTTATTGAGTTGACACCTTCAGAGGGAAAAATGTTCTGTTTAGTTATAGTTGATGCTTTTTCTAAGTGGGTAGAAGCTTTTCCAGTAAAGCATCCTGATGCACACACAGTAGCTAAGCTTTTGACTACAGAAATAATTCCCCGATTTGGTTTACCAAGATGCATTTACAGTGATAATGGGTGTAATTTTGTTAACCAGATTGTTCAGAAGTTGGGTCAAGTGTTTCAGATTGATCTCAAGTACCGTTGTGCTTACCATCCGCAGTCAGCTGGACTGGTGGAGAGACACAATGGTGTCCTGAAGAGTAAACTCCGCAAACTGATGGCAGAAACTCATAGATCCCGGACTGAGTGCCTTCCATTGGCACTCCTGTACATGCGAATCTCACCCTCCTACAAAGGACTTACACCATTTGAACTTTTGTTTGGGAGACCATATTACGTCCCGCAGTGGCAAGGATTGTTGCCAGCGGAACGTGAGGGGGGTGAGGATCTGGCGGATTATATGAAGAAGCTGCTAAATGTCAAGTCTCTTGTAACCAGTGACTCCTTTGCAGATTCCAGAAGTGAAACCTTGTTAAGCGTGGCACCAGGGAACTGGGTGTGGATCCGAATTGTGAAGAGAGAGAACTGGTCATCCCCCAGGTGGGAAGGCCCATATCAAGTACTTATCTCGACACCTACGGCTGTAAAGATCGCAGAGAGGACTTTGTGGATTCATATCACCCACTGTAAAAAAAACTTACGACTTTTCCTTCTACCATTGATGTTGGTCAGACTCCACCGGACCCCTGAACACAAAGTCTGACTACAAAGGAAGGATGGCCATGTTCAACTGGTACGTGATGATGATTTTGGTGGCGAAAGTAAATATGTCCATACGAGAAGGAACAGTTGTGAGAGAAAAAGGAATGGTGGTACTGCAAGCGCAAACAGGTGTTACTACTATGTTCAAGGTAAAACTTTGTGAAGGAATTTTGGACTGTGCTAAATGGAACAGTAATGATTTCCTGACTCTTGCAAAATATTTGTGCAATAGAGACTGTGCGTCCTGGTCAAATGTTTGGTGGTCAACAAATGTGAACGGATGGGAAACAAGTGGTGCAGTGATACCAGCGAAAGATAAAAGCAGGCAACAACGAATAAAAATTGTGCATTTCCAAGGTACTGAAGTAATTACTATAACCATAGTGTCTCCACAAGAAAGTGATTCAGGAGTTTATGGAATCGGAGTGTCTCTTCCAATTGGAACTGATCCTTTGGGGGACCCTCCAACTTAAAGTGCAAAGCCTTAAAAATGCTACAAGTAAATCAGATTTTGCCTTCACAGAAGAAGAATAAGAAGTTATGTACCTACCATAACGTTCCATGTTAGTTGTCTTCTCTCGCCTTCTTTCTTGCTTGATGGGTTCGGAGCCGATCCCTCGGCTCCGACTCGGCACTTGCTAAGCTCGAGAGTTTCTTCTACCAGCTCGAGGCAGCCCCATATCCCATGATGCAAGGCGGTAAGTACCCAGATCTCGTTTGTAAACAAAGGGCAATAGTACCAAGCATACAATACTTCCCAAAGGAAGAAGAAACTTACAGATGTAAAAAGGACCAGGTCTGAATGGTCTTTAGCATAATAGTTTCTTATACAAGGTCTGTCCAGGCCAGGGGGAAGGAGGGAGGGTCGAAAGAAGGCGAGAAGACAACTAACATGGAACGTTATGGTAGGTACATAACTTCTTAATGTTGTTGTCAATCGCCTTCATTCTTGCTTGATGGGACCGCGTCCCTAGCACCTCTATCCTGGGTGGCTCAATGGAACAAACTCTTGACTGTAGAGCCAAAACTGGCTCTGTCCCTGGAGGCCAAGTCCAATTTGTAATGGGAAACAAAGTGTGAGTGGCCCAAGTGGCCGCTGCACAAATAGTGTCCAAAGGCAGTCTAGCTTGAAAAGCTGTAGAAGTAGCTAAACTCCTAGTTGAATGTGCTTTAGGTTTTGAGCACAGCTGTTTTCCCCTGATCGTATAAATTTCAGTGATGACCGAAGAAAGCCATCTGGACAAAGTCACTTTAGAAACAGGAAGGCCTTTTTATTATCCATAGGAAACAAAAAGTTGATCAGATTTTCTAAATTTTTTGTTCTGTCCAAATAATATCTAAGCTGATGGTGGGCGTCAAGATAATGTAGCTTTGTTCAGCTCTATCTGAATAGTTAGGAAAAATACAGGAGATCAATGGATTGATTCAGATTGTTTTTAGCGACCTTAGGTAAAAGGATGGATTAGTTCTCAAAGATACTCTGTCTTTGTGAAAAATCAAATAGGGTCGAACCGAAAGAGCATGAAGTTCAGACACCCTCCTGGCAGATGTAATAGCCACTAGGAATAAAGTTTTCCAAGAAAGATATTTCAGGGAACAAGAAACAGCTGGCTCGAAGGGGGAAGAATCAAGGATGTCAGCACTAAATTTAGATCCCACTGAGGAGGAGGATTCCTGATTGGAGGCTTTAGTAGGAAAATTCCTTTCAAGAAGGCCCTGCAGAGCCTATGGGACATAATATTATGATCTGTTATCCCGACATGAAAATTAGAAATGGCAGCCAACTGAACTCTGACTGTGGAAGAAGAGGAGCCTGCATGAAAAATCTCTGCTAAGAAGTCCAGAACTGCCTGAACAGGGGCAGTAAAAGGATCAATATTTTGGGCCTTAGCCCAATAAGAGAAACGTTTCCATTTGCTTGTGTAAATCCTCCTGGTAGAGGATTTTAGTGAAGCTACTATGATGTCTCTAACTGGGTTAGAGATCAAAGGAAGCCTGGCTAAGGAAGGAAGTGGAGCAACCATGCTGTGAGGTTGAGAGAAGGGATTGACCGGTGCAGCTGACCGATTGGTGAATCAGTAGATCTGGCACTGGGTCCAGATGCCACGGCTGCACCAAAAGGTGATGATGGAGGAGGAACCAAACTTGTCGAGGCCAGTAAGGGGCAATGAGAATCAATTTGGCTCTCAAAGCGGTAGCTTTCTGGATCACCTGAGGGATCAGAGGAAATGGAGGAAGGCATAAAGAAGTCCCTGGGGCCAGTCCTGGGTCAGAGCGTCTCTGGGGATGGCCTGATAGAGGAAGAGGCTGAAGAAGTCTGGACATTTGCTGTTTTGGGGAGTAGCAAAAGATCGCAACATGGACGACCCCATTCCAGAAAAATCTCTTCCGCTATGGATTGCTTGAGAGACCACTCGTGAGGCATGAGAATAGCTCTGCTCAATCTGTCCGCTATAATGTTGGTTTTCCCAGGGATATGCGTTGCTACCAGAAACCGATGAGAGGAGATCGCCCATTGCCATAGTCTGGCGCTTCTACAAGGGTAGGACTTGGTTCCGCCCTGTTTGGTGATATACCAAACTACAGACATGTTGTCTGTGTGGACTGCAATTGTCCCTACGGGAAGAAAGTCGTTGAGGGCTTGCAACGTTAAAAGCACTGCTCTCATCTCCAGGACATTTATGTGCAGATGGTACTCGAGCGGTTGCCACGTCCCATGAACCATCCTGCCCTGATAATGACCCCCACCCGATCAGGAGGCATCCGTGGTGACAGTGGCTAGGGACGGAGGTACAAAGCATCTGCCTTGGTGACCCTGAGATGTGATCCACCAAGCAAGATGTTCTTTGCATGTTTGTGTCACCAGAATCTGGTGGCGCATTGGGAGTTGCTGGTATGACCACTGTGTGAACAGCATCCACTGAAGGAGGCATGTAGAATCGAGCCAGGGAAGAAGAGTAATGGCGCAGCCATGAGACCTAATACCTTTAGAACCATTCTGGCCTGTACTTTCTTGCTGGCCAGAATGATCCTGACATGAGTCTGAATGTCTGAAACTCTTTGTTCTGTAAGGGTAGCTGACATCCGAACAGTGTTTAAGTTTGCCTATGAAGGTAATAGACTGGCAGGGCGATAAGGATGACTTTTGAAGTTGATTGAGATGCCTAAATGAGAACAAAGGTCTATTGTGTAATCCCTGGCTTGTATAAGCTGATGCCTGGTGGTGGCTGACAGGAGCCAGTCGTCGAGATACGGAAACACCTGGAATCCTTGGCGTCTCAGGTGAGCCGTGACCACTGCCATGCATTTGGTGAACACTCTGGGGCTGTAGTGAGACCAAAGGGCAGGGCTCTGAACTGGAAGTGACTGGACCCCAGCCAGCGGAGAAATCTCCTGGAGCGTCTGTGAATTTTGATGTGATAGTACGCATCCTGAAGATCTATTGAGCACATCCAGTTGTCCTTCTGTAAGAAGGGCAGAATTGACTGAAGAGTGACCATTCGAATCTTGTCTTCCTGATAGACTTGTTGAGTCTGCTGAGATCCAATATTGGTCTCCAGTCTCCCGTCTTTTGGGGACCAAAAAGAACCTTGAGTAGATTCCGGCTCTGAATGGTCTATTGTAATTGGCTGAATGGCTCTTTTGCAGTAGTTTTGATTTCTAACTCTGCAATCTCCCTTAGACCGGTGGTACATCTGGAAGGGAACTTGAGGGAAGGACTTTCCTCGAAAGGAATTATGTAACCCTTGGATATGATCGACTGTACCCATCTGTCTTGAGTGAGGGAATGCCAGGCTTCTGGGTACAGTGATAATCTTCCCGACTGCCTCCAAGGAGGGACAGCCGGGCAACACCTCAGGGATGCTGAAAGGGCTTATCAGAGAGGCTCCCTGTTTCCCTGGTTCTTGGACCCCATCTGCCTCTAGGCGTCTGTTGTTGTTACCCCTCTGCCTCTAGGGGTAAACTGACCACGTGAATCCGGCGTGACTCCTTGGGATTTCGGAACCACATCTTCCCACCCTTCTGTCCTTTGGGATAAGGCCTAGAAGGGTGGAAAACGGACTCCAACAGCAGAAAGAGTCTTGCCGTCCTGCTCACACCTGCTCAAGGTTTCCTTCACCTGAGGGCCAAACAAAGCTGACCCATCAAAGAGAGAATTTGTGAAGGACGCCTTAAAGGGATCCAAAATCACATAGCCGCATCCAGGCTTGGCGTCTGAGCCACACCTGTGCCTGCGGTTACACTCCCATCCGCAGCATAAGATATTAGCATGGAGGAGTTAGCAATGGAATTGAGGGTTAGCAATCTTTTCTTGAGCCCCTGCAGCTGTAGGATCCTGAACTACTTCTCCCAGCTCCTTCAGGATATCTCTCTGGAGTCTGGTGAAGTGACAAAGATAATTCAGCAAAGGTCGCTGAGGAAAACATCCGCTTACCTATCCATGGTCCTAGAGTCCTTATTAGGAGGATGGGCACGGGAAGGATCTGCAAGTTCCTTTTGGTGGCAGCCACCACCATGGCATCAGGGGACACCCTTGGTAAGGAATTGTTTGTCACTCGGGCAGTGATAAATTTTGAAGGCCTCCTAGGGACTGGCTCTACAGAGTCAGGAGCTGCCCACGCCTTCGTGCAATAACTTGCATAAGGCGGAGACACCCAGGAGGTGGAGGGCCGAGATACGAACGACACTAGGTATACTGACTCATCCTCAGAGGGATTGTTGGTGGGCCAGTTTCCCCTCTGTTTCAGAAGTTCTAGGATGTCTGAGAAGGAGACATCCTCAGAGGGGATATGGGGATCCCTCTGACTCATCAAAGTCAGTATCCAGTGACAGACTCTGGGAGTCTACATCCTTCCTCTTACTTGTCCTCTTCCTAGGAGGATCACCCCTATCATCAGGAGTTTCCTCGGAAGAGGCCGAAATTCCCAATGGGGAAACTTGAGGCGGAGGATCTCTGGGTCCTGTAGCAAGAGAAGTGGCAGAGATGTCAACAGGTACTATAGAGGGAGGAGCTACGGGAACAGACTGCTGACTGATACCAGTGGCCAGTACACTCTTCATTACCTCGAATGCTCCCCTCCCAGGCAGGTCCGAGAGAACCCGCTCGAGCTAGGAACTCCCGGGACCACCGAAGGAAGTCTCGAGGCAGATGTCGGGCCGAGCTCACCAGGCCGAGGCTCCAAGGGGAAGAGCGGGCTCGGACAAGGGTCCGATGCCACTCACCTCGGAGGAGACCATGGAAGCCCGACCACGAATCCCTCTAAGGAAGAGGAGATAAGAGTAGAGGCTGAAGGAACAGAAGGGGTATCCGTCCTCCAGCCGTAGCAGTAACCATGCCCGAAGACTCCAACTCCAAACTCTGGGGTAGAGTTGAAGGAGGAACTGTAACGGGTGTGGACCAACAGTCGTCTGCTGAGACGGACTGTGTAGCATTTGGGCCAGTACCTGTGACTTGAGTAATCTACTGACCACTCTCTCTAGGTCATGATCTGACAACCTGGATGACCTTGAAGATCGGCTCCGATGGCTCCGTTCCGATAGAAGAGAAGGAGACCTCGACCTCTTCCTGGAATGAGCCATCGGAGATACTACAGATCCTGTCGGCGCCCGACTTGGCCGAACCCATTGAAGCTCATCTCGATGCCGATAAGCCAGCGGGGCCGATACAGCCGCAAAAGCAAGGGTGTCGAACCGATCGTGCCACATGGGTGTCGGAACCGATCGGCCGAAAGCTGTCAATCAGAATCGCTCCAGCCGGATGATCTCACTCAAGTTGTCAGTCGTGCCGAGGCCGCAGGCTTAGATACAGAAGCCTGGGCCTTGGCAGGTTTTGTTGATTTTGGTGGAGCCGACTTGGGAGGCCCTCCCGGCCCAAGAAAACCCCTGAGAATCAACTTGTTCGTCTTTCCTGCAGGACTCTCTGGCTGAAGGAGTGACAAATAGCACAGGAGTCCTGCAGGTGAAGAGGGCCCAGACACAGGCAAGTGTGACAGTCTGTCAGAGACATCTTCTGACAGCACGAGTCACACTTCTTAAAACCTGAAACCCTCTCCTTTGACATGGTGCCGAACACACACACACACACACAGTCAAAATTAATTATTAAAAAAAAAACCAAGAGGTATTCTATAAAACACCAACACACACACCTAACAGGGATGGGATAGGGAATTGACTAACAAAAATTAAAAGAGACAGGAATTTCTGTCAGAAAGGGATAGAAAATAAATTTAAACTATCAAAAATTAGTTTAGACTAAAAGGGGCTTGAAAATCACAAAAGTGAACAACTTACCAGGAGCTGGTAAAAGAGACCCTCCTAAGCTGACGCACAAGCGAGATCTGGGTACTTACCGCCTTGCATCATGGGATATGGGGCTGCCTCGAGGCTGTGAAAAAACTCGAGCTTAGTGCAGTGCGAACCGAGACCGAGGGATCGGCTCCGAACCCATCAAGCAAGAATGAAGGCGAGATTGACAACTTAACATCAATTGTTACCGAGGGGCATGATTAAAACCACATAATGAATGGTTATCTTGGGTTAGATATAGTACCCGAGAGGCACATCGTGAGAACTGTTCTTTTGCTGAAGGTAAACAACTAGCGACAGTTCCATTGATGCAAGCTGAAGGTAATCTGACGTGTCTTGTTAGTTATTTTTCAACAAAACCGAAGGTAAATGCAAAGATGAAACCCAGCGTTTTCCAGTCATAAGCAAAGTTGAGAAACCGCCTACAGCAATCTCTTATCCAGGTTCATATATGTACATTTCCAGAGATGGCACAAGAAAGAATTATGGCAATATGGGACAGAACTATTGCAGTGTTACTGTGAATGGCAGTGGAAATCCATTTCTGGAGAACCAAACTCATAGTTTAGCAGACGTTTGGTGGTTATGTGGAGACAACAAACTCAGATCAAGGCTTACGATTCCCTGGAGGAACTTGTTGCAAAGTTAATTCTGCCATTCTACATTTTCACAGTTAAGCAATTTAGTGAGAGAACCTGAAATAAAGCCGAGGTGGTTGAATAAGAAGAAGAGGGCACGAAATCATCCTTCGTGTAGCTCTACATTGATAATATTAGCGGCGTACAGAGGTGTATTCTGATGAATACAAAGCAATAAACCAAATAGCGGCTGGTTTTGCATCCATCTTTGTCTGGATTCAACCCAATAAGAATGTGGACTGGATCAACTACATTTACTATAACCAGCAGCGTTTTGTGAACTGTACCAAAGATGCATTGAAAGGTATTGCTGAACAACTGGAGGCCACTTCGCAGGTGGCAAAGAAGGAGGAGTTTGCAGGATGTTTTGGACTTTTTGTTGTACATATATTCCGAATAACACTGCCCCTGATGGGAGCATCACTCGAGCTTTGAAAGGTTTGGAGATGTTATCCTAAGAATTGGCAGAGAACTCTGGGGTAAATAATCCCTTTACAGACTTTCTACGAACGTGGTTTGGAAAATGGAGTCATCTCATCAGCAGTTTCCTGGTGTCTGTCGGAGTTGCTGTGGCTATCGTGGTGGTATGTGGTTGCTGTTGTATACCTTGTATCAGAGGTCTTCTACAAAGACTGGTTGATACTGCTGTTACGAAGACTATGTACCAGCAGTTGCAACAGACTGGTGAAAGTGAATACATTGAAATGTGACTTTTGCAAATGTTTTGAAGTTTAAAAATTTGTCTTGCAAATGAAGTAATGTATGCAAAGAAAAGCTTAAGTTTTTACCATATATTGCTGAAATAAAAAGGCAAATAAAAGTGTTTTGAGGGGGGAAATGTTAAGAGAAAAAGTTTTAAAACATACTATTATTTGTCTCTTTCTCCCATCTAGCAAGATGAATATGCTGTTTGCTGAAGTGTTGGTAAGAAAAGGCCATTGAACCATGTTTATTAAAGATGGGCTTTATCTATGATAGATGTAGTTTGCTTATGAACTTGAATAATACCTGTTTTCTATACTTCTGAATAAGAGTTAATTTACAGAGGCAGGCTGTGGAAAATTCCAGCTATCACTGTTGAACTAAGTATTCTACACTAGCTGTGGTTTTGAGGTAAACGTTCTACACTAGCTGCGGTTTTGAGGTAAAACATTCTTTTCTGAGGTAAATTTGTGATCCTAGATGTTTTTCATAGCCAACTGTCAACTGTTAGAAATGTAACAAAAGCTATTTTGGCTAGTAACAGGAAAGTATAAAAGTTGATGTCAGTAACCAAGCTGATCAGATTGAGATCATCTTGGCCAACATGCTGCTGTAATCTGGTTAGCTCCAAATAAAGAAGTTTTTCATCACCTGAAACAGATGTGACTCGCTTGAATTTTTTCTTCTGACAAGAGTGAACGCCTGTGTTGTTTTCTGACTTGGTTTTGCATTGTGGGCATAGTAGTTAAGATGTCTAAGTATCCCAGGGAGCACAAACCTTCAGGTTTGAAGAAGTACTCTAAATGTGGGTACAAAATGTCCATTACCGATGTGTTATGCGTTCAGTCCTAGAGTTCTCCAAGAGAGAAAGAATAAGCTAATCTTAAAGGGACTATTGAAACCATCTTTTGAAGAGGCTATGGATTCGTCTTCCAGTGGAAAGTCAAAATCTGGCAAGTCAAAAAAAGAGATCTCCGGCTCCGTCAGCTTCATCGGAGCCCCTGGAGAAAATCTCAAAAACTGCATCGACCTCCTCGGCTCCACTGTCCTCTGGGCCGCAAGAAGGGTCGGTATTGACGGAACCGGTGTCTGCTCCAATTGTATTGGTACCCCCTAGGAGCCGATCGCCCAGTCTCAGACCAGCTTCTCCTGAGAAGAGATCTCATTCTCCATCCCTGTCCTCCAAATCCTCCAGGACCCTTTCGGATGTGGATGTTGATAGGGTGGTTCAGAGGCTCCCTCCAGTCACCGGTTTTGGCAAAATTGTTTTCGGCTCTGACCCAGTCAGCTCCGGAGCCCGTCCCGACCCCGTCTTCGATCATTCCTCCGAGCGCATCTCTGTCTTCGGAGCCGGAGTGTTCCGTGCCATGTGATTTTTCTAGGCCAGCTCCGATGACCCATTTGGCTCCATCGGTGCCTGCATCAGCTCCGACCCTGTCTGCTCCGTCCTCAGGGTTCAGGACTCTGGATTCTTCAGTCGGGCCCTAGGGTCTGTCCCGAGTCTCCCTCTCAGTGCATCGGCTTGGGGACTTCCGACCCCCGTCATGGCCTCTGAGACTGGTCGCTCCTCGGATTGGGGGGGGTGGCCTTCGAGGCTGTGCGGACCGCGCTGGCCAGATTGTCAGCTACATCAGGCGGGTCTGTCACTCTGGCACCCACCACTCATGTGAGAGCTTCTGATCACCACCCATCCATGGACAGCAGAGCACCAGGGCCTAGGGATTATCCCCACGAGTGGTCCCCAAATTTCTGAGGGTCCTTCAGAGTTCGTGCCTGAGGAGCCCCCCAGAAAGAAAACATGCAAGAGGAAGCACACAGACTCCCAGGTTGAGTCCCTCACCTCTGATACTGACCTCGAGGAATTGGAGGGGTCCCCCAAGTCATCCTCTGTTGATGTTTCCTTCTCTGATATCCTGGAGATACTGAAACAAAGAGGTGACTGGCCGTCCAAAGCCCCTTCCGTGGAGGAGTCAGTATTCCTTAAGGCTTTTGGTGCTCAGCCCTCCTCTTCCTGGGTGTTTCCACCCTTTGACGAACTCCTTGACCTGCTTTGTCGAAGAGTGTGGGAAAACCCTGATTCTGTGGAGCCTGTGCCCAGGCGTCCCAACAAGTTTCGTTCCGCCGCCCCAGGGCAAAGAGTTTCTGTCTAAAGCAGTCCCTGTAGATGCCATGGTGGTGGCGGCAGCCACTCAGAAGGAAGTAGCAGAGTCTTCTTCATCCGTCCATCATCCGTCCATCCTCCTAACAAGGAGTCTAGGACCATGGATCGGTACGGGAAGCATACCCTCTCATCATCAACCTTTACCTTATGGTCACTGAATTACCGGTCTCACTTCACTCTGCTCCAGAGAGATATCCTCATAGAGTTAGGAGACACTCTTGCGGGTAACGTTCCTGAGGCAGTGGCTCAGATGGTTAATGCCCAGGTCTCTACCCTCAACTCCATTGTTAACTCATCCATGCGGCTCATTTCGTATGCAGCCGAGGGTGCGAGTAGGGCAGCAAGCTCAGGGATCACCCTTAGAAGGCAAGCCTGGCTGTGCCTGTGTCACTTTTCAGAGGCCTTCAAGTCTTCCTTCACTGATGCCCCCTTTGATGGTTCCTCTTTGTTTGGGACCAAAGTGAAAGACACTCTCACCAGGTGCGAGCAAGAGGGAAAGACCCTGTCTGCCGTAGGGGTCCGTTTTTCCCTTCCTTCTAGGCCTTATCCCAAGGCCCAGCAGGGGTGGGGGGATGTGGTTCAAGAAAGCTGAGGTTTTTTCCTGCCACACAAGGTGAACCCCCCTCCAGAGGCAGGGGAGGTTATTCAGGGAGACGTCACCCCAGAGGCAGAGGGGGCCCCCACAATTCGGGAGACCACAACTCCTTTCGTGGCTCTCCATACTCTCATTCCTGAGGGTGTGCCCGGCTGTGCTTATCTGGAGCCAGTCGGGGGTCGAATATCATTCTATCCGGAAGCCTGGGAAAGCATTACCCAGGACCGATGGGTATTACGGATAATTTCCGGAGGTTATCTCATTCCACTCGCATCAGACCCCCCGCCAATCAGAAAAATCCCAGACGTTCCACCCAGTCAAAGGGATCAAGCAGCCTCAGAGGTCTCACAGCTGCTAGAAAAAGGAGCCATCCAGCGTGTCCCCTCAGACCAAATCGGATTAGGGACTTACTCAAGATTCTTTTTGGTGCCGAAAAGAACAGAGGACCTGAGACCCATACTAGATCTCAGCCAACTGAACAACTACGTACCCAAGTCCAAGGTCCGTATGGTCACACTACAATCGATTCTCCCATTGTTGGGAGAGGAGGTATGGATGTGCTCCATCGACCTCAAGGATGCTTACTACCATGTGAAAATGGACATGGCATCCAGGAGTCACCTACGCTTCCGGCTGGGAACCAGTCATTTCCAGTTTCGAGCCCTGCCCTTTGGTCTCACCACAGCCCCCAGGGTGTTCACCAAGTGTATGGCGGTGGTGACGGCTCACTTGAGACGTCAGGGATTCCAAGTGTTTCTGTATCTGGCCGACTGGCTATTTACCGCCCGCACCAGGCATCAACTAGTTCAAACCAGGGACGCTACCTTCACTCTGTCAGCAGCTGGGTATAACAATAAATTGGGAAAAATCTGCTTTATTGCCCTCGCAGCGTGTCACCTTTATAGGAGCAGAATTAGACACCATTCAAATGCGAGCATTTTTACCGCAGGAAAGGATCAGAGTCTTACAACAACGGATACATATGCTGATGCCCCTGAGACAAGCGAAGGCAAGATGGGTTCTCCAGCTCTTAGGGACCATGGCAGCAACAATCATGTTGGTCCCTCTAGCGAGATTGCACATGAGAATTCTCCAATGGCCCCTCTTTGTTCAATGGTCTCTCCAAAGACTTCCACTGTCTCATCCCATCTTGCTCACGGACAGATGCAAGCAGGACCTCGGTTGGTAGCTGTGCACCAACAATTTGGATGAGGGAAGGCCCTTCGTTCAACCCATCCCAGTTTTCACGGTGACCATGGACGCCTCCCAGATGGGGGGGGGGGGCATTATCTTGGCAGGACAGTCCAAGGCACGTGGCAAGAACACGAGATACATCTGCATATAAATGTCCTAGAGATGAGAGTAGTGCTACTTGCGTTGCAGGCACTTCAGAGTGTTCTTCCTCTAAGGACGATTGAGATGCACTCAGACAACATGTCAGTAGTGTGGTATCTAAACAAGCAAGGGGGAACCGGGTCTTACCCTCTATGAAGAGAGGTCAGGCGAGTGTGGCATTGGGCAGTAACTTCCCAACGGTTTCTGGTGGCAACGCACATTCCGGGGAAGTCCAACGTGATTGCGGACAAGCTAAGCAGAGCTGTTCCGATACCTTACGAGTGGTTCCTAAATCGCCTGGTTGCAGAGCGAATCTTCAGCAGATGGGGTCAGCCTTGCTGCGACCTTTTTGCCAGCCCCCTGAATGCGAAATGCAGCAACTACTTCACGTTGTTCCCCCCACAGGGTGAGTCACCCAGGGACGCTCTAGTTCATGATTGGCCCTCTGGTCTGCTTTTATGCTTTCCCTCCGTTTCCCTTGCTGTCAAAGGTGGTTCAGAAAGCGCAGTCCTTGGGAAGCCGAATCATTCTGATTGCTCCACACTGGCCTCGCCAAGTTTGGTTTCCCTTTCTTCAGCAATTCATTGTGGACACTCCTTGGACTCTGGACCCTCAACCAGATTTACTGATACACATGTCGGGACAGTTCCACCCCTCCCTGATGACCCTCCGGTTGACAGCCTGGCTACACCACTTCCATCGTTAGTCAGACTTCATAATTTCTCACCAGAAGTGGTTCATATATTATCGTCCTCTCATAAACCATCCACTAGAAAGATTTATTCTAGTAAATGGAAAAGGTTTTCTATCTGGGCACATACCAGAGGCATTGATCCTTACACAGCACCAATCACTTCAGTCCTGGAGTTTTTGTCTATGCTTTTCCATCAGGGTTCCGCATCAGCCACCATCAAAGTTCAGCTGGCAGCGATCTCTAATTTCCATGTAGCGAATGAGCCTAGTCTCATGGCACATAGACTATGCAAGGCGTTCTCAAGGGTACTCTGTTGCTCCGTCCCCCGGTGTCCGAACCAGTCATGCCCTAGGATCTCCATTTTGTTCTACAAGCCCTTACTTTACCACCTTTCGAGCCTGCAGCTACCTGCGAATTGAAATTCTTGACCTGGAAAACAGCCTTCTTAACACTATCACTTCAGCAAGGCGAGTTTCAGAAATTCAAGCCCTCTCTATCAAACCTCCATATTTAATCTTCCATAAAGACAGGGTCTCTCTTCGACCAAACCCTTCGTTCCTTCCTAAAGTGGCTTCCGTGTCTAACCTAAATCAATCCATTGAGTTGTCTGTCTTCTTTCCCCACTTTTCTAACAAGGCAGAATTTAGATTTCACCAGTTGGACGTACACAGACAATTATGCTTCTATCTACACCGAACAAAAGATATCCGGAAGTCTGACCAGCTTTTTGTTTCCTTTTCGGAAAACCAAATGGGTTCCCCGGTCTCCAGGGTCACCCTGCCTAGATGGATATCTAGTTGTATCTCTTTCATCTGTCAAGCAGGAGGTAAAGATCTGCCATTTCTGGTCAAGGCTCACTCTACTCGGGCTGTTTCCACATCCACAGCCTATCAAGCCAGATTGTCAATGGATGATCTATGTGCTGCAGCTACTTGGGCTTCTCCTCACACATTTGTTTCTCATTACAAATTGGACGTGCTTTCCAGGGGCAGGTCTTCCTTTGGCTCCACAGTTCTCAGGAGTATTTTCCTATGAGCCACCCAGGGTGTAGGTGCTAGGGACGCTGTCCCAATGGTAAGAATGTTGGTGAGATAGGACTACATAACATCAAGAAGTTATGTACTCACCATAACGTTCGATGTATGTAGTCCATCTCGCCTCACATTCTTACTTACCCTCCCACCTTCCCCCTTCCTGGAGGATTTGAAGGTTAGGTTGTTATCTTCAGAGTTCCCTTGATTATGTGATGTGTGCTTGGAGTACAAATGAGTTTCGCAGCAAACTAGATCTGGGGATATGGAGCAATGCACCATGGGATACCTGCTTAGCCCACCCGGCCGATGAAGACTTGAGCTAAAAAAATAGGAGTCAGAGACGACGATTCGCCCCAACCTTTGGTGAGATATGAGAGGTGAGATGGACTGTATACGAATGTTATGGTGAGTGCATAACTTCTTGCTTTTTTATCGTTGTTTGCTATGTACTTATCCTCTGTGATCTTTTCTATCTTTTTCTTTCTAGGGTCCTCGGGACATGCTAACTCGCTTAAATGTAAAAGATGTTGACAGTGGTTCATGCCTTAAAACGTCTTTGCCACTTATGGACTCAAAACCTTCCTGTAGTGGTCAGGCAATACTAATGTGATATGGTACCAACACAAGCAAGGGGATACAAGGTCATACTTTCTTTACCTGGATGTGATGGCATGGGAGCTTGACTGTACAGCATTCTCAGACTCTTCAGGCTTCATGCATTCCATTAGAGCAAATTACATTGACACAGACTAAGCATATCATGGATGGACCCTCACAAGTGTAAGCTCCATGTAGAGGTCTTCCAGGTCTTGATCCAGATATGGGGAACATGTCAAGTAGACTTGTTCACCTTTTTTCTAAACATAACTGAAAAAATTCTGTTCAAGGCATCCTTGCAGCCATGCTTGGAAGACAGGCACTCCAACAAGCCCATGGTCTGGAATATTCTTGTATGCATTTCTACCATTTCTAGTGATTCCCAAGGTACTTTTAAAATTCAGAATTAGCAAAGGTCATTGTGGTAATTCCCTTTTGGCCCAGGTAGAGTTGGTTCTCCATTTTAATAGAATTAGTCAAGGACAATTACCACAAGCTTCCTCACAGACTGGATCTGCTCACACAGCATCAGGAACGAGTGGTACACCCCAGCTTAGAGTAACTGCAGCTGTGACAGCCTGGATGTACTTTCTTCATAAACTGGATGTCCATGGACAACTATGATTCTATCTTGACGGATTTAAAACCTTCAGAAAGTATGAACTACTATTAATTTCTTAAGGTAAGAAAAAGGGGCAACCTGTGTCAAAGCCTGAATTCCAGGCAAGAAAAAGGGGCAACCTGTGTCAAAGCCTGAATTCCAGGCAAGGTCAAGATGCATTCTACTAGGGCCATGGCTTCATCAGTGGCTTTTAGAAAGGGGTGGACTATAGAACTAGTCTAGAGGCAGCAAGTTGGTACTCTGTACATACTTTTTTTTGCAAAGCACTGCAAACTAGATTTGTTTGCCAAGTGTATAGCAGGCTGTGCTAGTACCATTCTCCAGGAGTTCCTGGAGCCTTACCCTCCACCATATAAAACTTGTAAGCAATGATGATCTGCCTATGTAAGTGAGGCTACTACAGCAGAGAGAATTTGTTTAAGCTGTAGTGCTTGTTTGACTTGCTGTTCTGTGCCTGACTATTGTTGATCTCTGTCTATATTTGATTTTGGCTTGGAGTTATTCATTTAAGGTTTGATTATTTTTTTTTTATCCTTTTCTTGTATTGCATTTTGATTTAAGTTTTTCTTTTGTTGTTGTTTTGGGAGTTTTAAGAGGTCTTGGCTGACGCCAGTTAGAAAAGAATTATTTTTCAGACAGTGAATATCATCCAGCTAATTAGTGGGAGGAGCTGAGAAACAGCATAGTGCTTGTTAGACTTGCTGATCTGTCTTGTATTTCTTTTTTCCACCAACCCGCCATGCTGTAGTTGTGCTTATAAAATTGGTGGCTTTTGAGTTCTCAACTGTGTAAGTCTGATTTTGGACACTCCTCCCAGTCTCATCTCTTCAGCTTATTCTACTGAGAAGTGAGAGATCATCTGGGAAGACCACCCCCTTTAGTCTCCTAAACTTGCATTATATTTTGTTTCCTACCTTCCCACTTATTCGGCTGCTTTTACTGTATTTGTGTTTTAGTTTAGTGTTCAGTAGCATTTATTCTGCTGCATGTCTTACTTCTTGTTAGTAGTCTGATTACATTGCAACTGTTATTCTAAGCCTGTTAGTTCTGATTTAAGTACTTGGACTCCAGTCTAGCGGTCTTAATATAACAAAGGTTTGTGGTTTACACTCTTGTGGGAGGAGAGGGTAGCCTTTACTTGTCCGAGTTGGGAATTGCTGGTGAAGGCTTATTGTGCCTGTTCTAAGTGTCTTTGTTGTGGTTTAAGCACTTTGGCTCCAAACCAGTTATTTTAGGAAGGTTTGTGGTCTACGTGCTTGTGGCAGGAGAGGATAGCCTATGCCTTCTGGAGCTGAATTTGTGGTTCAAGGCTCATTCTGTCTGTTATTCTAAAAGAGTCTTCATTCTTAAATCTGTGTAGACACACACTGACCTTTGTAGTGTAAGTTTCCTTTAAAATACCCTACTGTCTAGAGCAGATTTTTCCACCTACCACAGCATCTAGTTTAGCTAAAGCGCCTCCAGTCGATTGACGATTCAATATTTAAATTTCCCTCAATTTCACCCTAGTAGATCATTAGCCGTGGATATGCACTTCCCAGCTGTCTGTGGCCAATCTCTTTGAGATGGGTATTCTGAGGCATTGTGGCATCGGTCTCATGTACACTGACAACGTGATTTAGACAAAATAAAAGTATGTAAGAGGTGTGAATATTAATTTTTAACGCTGGAAGCAAAACACTCTTCTTGCCAAACTTTCAAAATGAGTTGTATAGAGGTTGTCATTGACACTTGCACCACACCTACTGCACATGGTTCATAGGTTCATACGAGGCTATCTGCCCTAGAGCATTTATAAGCCTAGCCCAGTGTGTGTGTGTTTGGCTTTCTCGCCACCGGCATTTTAAATTAATTTTGCTATGCCCTTTTTCGAGAAAGTTAGTATACTGTGTCTCTGTCTAACAGTGACACAGAAGTGATACCCGGGTAAACTCTAATGATCTCCTCCTATCCACTCATCAAGATTCCTCTTGAAGAGAGTCAATGAGGGACTCTGCCTAACCTGGACTGGGATTTTATTCCAGAGTGAGGGAGCCTCTGCGGTTCCATGAATCTGTCCTTCCAGCATGTAGTATTTATTTCAGTGATGAGGTTCAAGTCTCGGTGCCGCCGGTGTAGCTCATGGGATTTGGGGAGGTCGCTCCAATGGGAAGGGATACGCAGCACACCTCGGTTGCCACGAGAGCGGGTTCTTCCAGGCATCTGTTTGAGTTTGATCTCTTGGATAGGAGGGGGTTGTTTTTTTGTGGCCGTTGGCTTTTTTTAAATTTGTTTTAATTTGGGAAGTAAAAATTTTCTTTTTCAAAAAGGGGTTGGTAAGCTTAGTGTGGCAATCTGTGTGGTCTGGTAACACCTTAATTTTTGGGGTTTTTGTGGGGGCAACCCGGGCAGAGAGGGAGGCCAAGCTTCTTGGGGGTTTTTTAAGCCATTTGGCTACCCCCTTTCAAAAACTGTGGACATTGCCCCTTTTTGGAATTTCCTTTAAAACACCTCCCCTTTTAGAAGAATTTTTCCCCAAAGGAAGAAAGCGCCGAGACTCTTTTCCCCAACACGTTCCGCCGTTTGGTTCTCTCCTCTGGCTCCTCCCTGGTGGGTTTCGGGCCTGGGAGGTCTCCATCCGAACTATAAATAGGTAAAGGGGGTCCAACTACAAAACCTTCTTACAACCAAAGGTTTATAGAAGGTTCATCGGCCCCCTGCAAAATGCCTTTCGGGGTTTAACACCCCTTTTGCCTAGGGTTTTGCCCGCCATGGGTTTGGGCCTGGCCACAATGGGTTGGGCCCCAAGTACTTTTGCCTCCAACCCCCCCCGAGTGGCCACCCGACTCACCTATCGACCATCCGGGATCAGTGCCTTGGGCGTCTGTGGGCCAAATGCGGGGTTTATTCCGGGGGGCCCTGGATCCCGGGGCCCCCATTTTCGATTTTGGGGTGGTTTCCCTTTGGCTTTGATGTATGGGAGGTTTTGAGGGTTCCGACCGCATTTTCCGGGTTGGCGGGTTTTCGCCGGGGGAGGTTTCCCCACCGGCCCCTGGGAAGCCGTTTTTCCAAGGGCCCTATGGGCAAATTCTGTTTTCGATCCTCTGGAAAACCCCGGGGGTCTTTTCCCCTGGTGGGAGGACATTCCCGGTTTACAAAGGGCTTGGGGGGAAGGAAAGGGCAGGGGACCCCGAGGGTGTTCCTTTGAGAAAATGGAATTAAGTTTTCTCCCCCCTTTCCCGGGTTCCTTTTGGAGGCATTTGAAGCGGGCCCGTCTACCTCTTGGGTGTCCCCTGCCGGCCCCTGGTGGACCTTATTACCACCAGGGCGTGGAAGGAACCGGACACCGTGGAGCCAATTCCCAAAAGACCGGATAGGATCCTTAGTCCGCCATCCGACCGGACCCATTGGAGTAAGGGGCCTCCGGTAGATGCCATGTTGACGGCCACAAAGAGGGAACTGGCTCAGGAGAGTCCCTCAGTCCACCCACCCGAGCAAGGAGTCTCGGATGATGGACCGCTTGGGGAAGCGGATGTTCAGTTCGGCGACCTTCTCGGTAAGGGCGCTGAACTATTTGGCACATGTTATTCGGATGCAGCGAGATCTTAAGGAATACGCTGCATCCCCTGAGTCCATTTAGGAGGAGGACAGAGTTCTGCACTCCACCCGTATGGCCACTCTTAGGTCAGTTACAAATACTTCTATGCGGCTACTCTCCCATGCAACGGAGGCGCCGCTAGAGCTGCGGGACAGGACTGGTCACTAGGCGTCAGGCCTGGCTCCGTCACTTTTTTCTGAGCCCTTCAAAGCGCCGTTTGAACGCCCCTTTGATGGTTCTGCTCTGTTTGGCAAGACCGTTCGAGGCGTTGACCCAGAGCGAAGGACGGAAGACGCTGTCTGCCGTGGAATCCGCTTCTCTGCACCCCAGAGGCCCTATTCTAGGAACCAAAAGGGTCAGAAGAAGATGTGGTTCCGAAGTCGCAGCAGTCCCAGCCTGCTCGGACAACCAGTCCTTCCGTGGCAGAGGAGGACAGGGAGGACGCCGCCCTAGAGGCAGAGGGGCTCCCAGAAACTTCGGGTCCAGGAACCTTTCTCTGAACGGCCCAGCAGCAACCCTGAGGGTTGCCCGACTGCTCTACTCTGGAGGCAGTCGGGGACGTTCGGGCACCTAGCGGCATGGGAGTCCATATCATCGGACCGCTGGGTTCTCCAAATCATATCCAGGGATATCGCATTCCTTTCCTTCACCTTCCAAAGTTGAAGTCCTCCCAGACGCCCCACCCGGTCAACGGGAGGCCGCTTTGGCAGAAATTGGCCATCTGCTAAAGAAAAGAGCCATCCAGCCCGTTCCCCAGACCAGATCGGATCAGGGTTCTACTCCAGATTCTTTTAGTGCCAAAAAGACGGGGAACTAAGACCAATCCTAGACCTCTCTCTCTTGAATCTGGCAGTCCCCAAAGAAAAGTTCGAATGGTCACTCTGCAATCTATTCTCCCCTTCTGGGAGAAAATCACTGGATGTGCTCGATAGATCTCAAGGACGTACTACCACATCCTGATGGACAGGCGCTCCAGGAGGTTTCTCCGCTTCGGCTGGGAGCCAGTCACTACCAGTTCGGGTCCTTCCCTTTGGTCTCACCACAGCCCCCAGGGTGTTCACCAAAGTATTAGCAGTGGTAGCGGCCCACCTGAGGCTTCAGGGGTGCAGGTCTTTCCCTACCTGGACGACTGGCTTCTTACACCCCAACAAGGCATCTACTTCTATTGGCGAGACTCCTTTCTCCATCTTGCTCCCTTTCTGGGCATCACAATAAATACAAAAGTCCAACCTGGCCCCACACAGCTCTTAGATTTTATAGGGGCCAGGCTAGACACAAGGAGTTTACGAGCCTTCCTCACTGCGGACAGAGTTCTAAATCTGCAACTCAGGTGCGGGCCATTCTCCATTCAAGTTCTGTTCCAGCGGAGTTGGTCCTGAGGGCTCTAGGGTCCATGGCATCGGCTATAGCACTTCTTCCTCTTGCCAGGCTCAATATGCATTCTACAGTGGGCGCTCTTAGTACAGTGGTCATACCTTGCTCTCCCATGCATCATCCCATAGCGATCAGCAAGGCTTGCAAGCGGTCCCTCTTGTGGTGGCTCCACTCCCCGGATCTCCACAAAGGCCGCCCATTTTGTGCTTCTCCCCCCCTCGCCACGGTGACCATGGACGCCTCCCGCCTCGGGTGGGGGCACTTTTGGCCGGACCGTCCAAGGCACGTGGAGCGATTCAGAGACCTTACTGCATATCAATGTTCTAGAGATGAGAGCAGTGCTCTTAGCGTTGCTAGCACTTCAGGACTTTCTTCCCTTGGGAACAATTGCGATTCAATCGGACAACATGTCTGTTGTCTGGTACATCAACAAGCAAGGGGAACAAGGTCTTACCCTCTTTGTCGAGAGGCCATGAGAGTTTGGGAATGGGCAATCTCCACCAATCGCTTTCTAATAGCAACGCACATTCCGGTCGGTCCAACATCCTAGCGGACAAGCTCAGTCGCACCATTCTGACCCCTTACGAGTGGTCTCTCAATTGTCAAGTAGCGGAACGCATATTCGCACGGTGGGGAACCCTTCATGCGATCTTTTTGCTTCTCCCTCAAACACCAAGTGCGACAGTTTTTCGCTCTAATACCTCCTCCCGGAGGTACCCCAAGAGACGCTCTGGTGCATGCTTGGCCACCCGGTCTTCTGTATGCCTATCCACCCTTGCCTCTGATGCTGCAAGTTCTTCAGAAAGCCTCTCGGGTGGGTTGCAGAATGATTCTCATTGCTCCATTCTGGCCTCGACAGATCTGGTTCCCCTTCCTAAGGTCTCACTCGGTGAATCCTCCTTGGATTCTAGATCCCATCCCGGATCTGATATCCCATCCATCCTGCATTCCTCCTCCGAACCTGGACAACCTCAAGCTGACCGCTTGGCTGCTCCAGTTCCACTCTTAATAAGGACTCGGTATTTCTTCACCTGTAAAGGCTATTTTGGTGGCGGCTCATAAACCATCCACTAGAAAGGTTTACCGAAGCAAATGGAAACGTTTCTCTTTGTGGGCGGAGCGGCAAGGCCTGAATCCCTTCACGGTTCCTCTCCCTTTAGTGCTTGACTTTCTAACCACTCTCTTTAACGATGGTGCCAGCAGTTCCACAGTCAAAGTTCAACTGGCGGCAATTTCTCACTATCACATTGGCCATGACTCTAATCCTCTTATGTCAGCCAAATTGTGTAAAATATTTCTTAAAGGTACTTTTCTTCTCAGGCCCCTATAAAACAAGCAGTTCCTCCTTGGGACCTTTCTTTGGTCCTACAGGCCTTGACCGCTCCTCCTTCGAGCCAGCGGCTACGGTGGATCTCAAATTCTTGTCCTACAAGACAGCTTTTGTGGTAGCCATTACATCAGCCAAGAGAGTTTCTGAACTTCAAGCTTTATCAGCTAAACCTCCTTACTTGGTATTTCATCCGGACCGTGTCTCCCTCAGGACCAACCCGTCCTTTCTTCCTAAAATCGCTTCTGAAGCAAACATCAATCAATCCATTAACCTCCCTGTTTTCTTCCCTAAATATGAAAACAAAGGTGAATATAAGCTACATTCACTAGATGTTCACAGGCAACTTAGATTTTATCTGAACAGGACAGCTGGTCATAGGCAATCCGACCAGCTGTTTATTTCCTTTGCAAAATTCAATTTGGGCAAGCCAATCTCTAAAGTTTCTCTGTCCCGCTGGATTTCACAGTGCATCTTATTGGCTTATCAAGCTTCAGGAAGGCCCTTGACGGAGGGTGTTCATGCCCATTCAACCCGGTCAGTATCTACCTCGGCAGCCTTCAAGGCTAGGATTCCTCTAGATGATATTTGTGCAGCAGCCACGTGGGCTTCATCTCATACGTTTATTTCCCACTATAAGTTGGATCTTGCATCTAGGGTAGAGCATCCTTTGGCTCGCGGTGCTCCGGAATATCCTTCCATGATGGCGCCCAAGAATCAGGTAGCTGGAGACCCTGCCGCACAGGTTGCAGACAAATGAATACCCTGCTTCAGATTTAGAAGTTATGTACTCACCATAACGCTCCATCTGAGTAGGTGTATTCATTTGTCTGCAACCATCCCGCCTCCTATCCCCTGGCCTTTCAGTTTCCTGCATATTCTTTGTTACCCTTTTAGGGTATTGTTGCTTTGGCAAACTCGATCTGAGGTCATGAGGGTAGAGCAGGGCATTATGGGTGAGGGGAGGAGCTGAGAGCTTGGATCCATAGCTGGAAAACCATGCCGGTTCGGATCCGATATCGGATCCATAACCCACAGGTTGCAGACAAATGAATACACCTACTCAGATGGAACGTTATGGTGAGTACATAACTTCTAATTTGTGGTTTACACTCTTGTGGGAGGAGAGGGTAGCCTTTACTTGTCTGAGTTGGGAATTGCTGGTGAAGGCTTATTGTGCCTGTTCTAAGTGTCTTTGTTGTGGTTTAAGCACTTTGGCTCCAAACCAGTTATTTTAGGAAGGTTTGTGGTCTACATCCTTGTGGCAGGAGAGGATAGCCTATGCCTTCTGAGCTGGGAATTTGTGGTTCAAGGCTCATTCTGTCTGTTATTCTAAAAGAGTCTTCATTCTTTAAATCTGTGTAGACACTGACCTTTTGTAGTGTAAGTTTCCTTTAAAATACCCTACTGTCTAGACAGATTTTTCCACCTACCACAGCATCTAGTTTAGCTGAGCGTTCCAGTCGTATTGACATTCAATATTTAAATTTCCCTCAATTCACCCTAGTAGATCATTAGCCGTGGATATGCACTTCCCAGCTGTCTGTGGCCAATCTCTTTGAGATGGGTATTCTGAGGCATTGTGGCATCGGTCTCATGTACACTGACAACGCATTTAATAAAATAAAAGTATGTAAGAGGTGTGAATACACTAACGCTGGAAGCAAAACACTCTCTTACAACCAAAATGAGTTGTATAGAGGTTGTCATTGACACTTGCACCACACCTACTGCACATGGTTCATAGGTTCATACGAGGCTATCTGCCCTAGAGCATTTATAAGCCTAGCCAGTGTGTGTTTGGCTTTCGCCACCCATTTTAAATTAATTTTGCTATGCCCTTTTTCGAGGTTAATATACTGTGCCTCTGTCTAACAGTGACACAGAAGTGATACCCGGGGTAAACCTACGATCTCCTATCCACTCATCAAGATTCCTCTTGAAGAGAGTCAATGAGGGACTCTGCCTAACCTGGACTGAGATTTTATTCCAGAGTGAGGGGAGCCTCTGGGTTATGAATCTGTCCCTCCAGCATGTCCTATTTATTTCAGTGCTGAGGTTCAAGTCTCTCGAGCGTGTAGCTCGATGGGATTTGGATTTTCTGAGGTGCAGCATGTCCATTATTTCCGGGTTGGACATGGCTTTATACGTCAAGCACAGATCGCCTCTGAGCAGGCAGTATGCCACTGAGTAGAGCTGGAGTTTTTTTTAACCGGGCAGCATATGGCATCTGTTTGAGCCCTTTGATCCTCTTGGTGAGGTACTTTTGGGGTCTTTCCAGTTGCTGCAGGTGTCTGGTAAGGTACATCCCAAAAGGGGCATTGTACTCAATTATGGGCCTGATGAGGGATGAGTAAAGAGGCACGATGACCTCCCCTGATCTAGATGTGAATCCCTTCATGATTAGGTGGGCTATATAAAATGTTTTTCTAACCACTTTGGCCACGTGGTTCTCAAATGAGAGATTGCTATCAAACTTGGGTCCCCAGGTCCCCAATTACTTCTTCTGTACTTAATGGATTACCACCTATGTGGTAATTTGTGGGCACTTTGTTTTTGCCAAAGGGGATGACTATACACTTTTTGGCATTTAGCTTGAGGCCATGGCTCTGGCACCAATTGTCTGTTTCTATGAGGCCCTTTTGGAGGATGCTTGTGTCGGCTGGAGAGTCTATTATAGCGCCCAGTTTGCAGTCATCTGCGAACTTGGTCAGCCACAGTCCTTCCGTGTTGGCCTGTACCTCCGAGAAATATATACCGAACAAGAGAGGTCCCAGGACTGATCCTTGTGGGATGCCACTTGTAACTGGTTTGGAGTCTGACATGGCTCCAGCAATTCTAACCATGTGGGTATTGTCCTTGAGCCAGTTTGCAACCCATCAAGTGATATAGAGGTTTATATTTAAGCTGGTGAGCTTATCTATAATGCCCGAGTGGGGTATTGTATTGAAGGCTTTTGCGAGGTCCAGGTAGGCTGTGTGGACCACCTTCCCCTCGTCAATGGCCTTGGTGACGGTTTCAAAGAAATCAACCAGGTTTAAGAGGCAGGATCTGCCCTTAACAAAGCCGAACTGGGTAAGATCCAGTGTCTGTAGGTCCCCAGTATCTTTATTTATGAGGTCCATGATGATCCTTTCCATAGCTTTGCAGACCAAGCTAGTCAGGCTTATGGGGCGATAGTTTCCAGGATCTGTTGAGGCACCACCTTTGTGGAGAGGGACCACTGTTGCTGTACGCCATTCTTTGGGTACATATCCTGTAGTAAGGCTGAGATTGAACAGTAGTTTTATGTTTGGGTTTAGCTCTTCTTGGAGTTCATGTAGGCAGCCGGGACACTGTCTGGTCCCATTGATGCTGTGTTTTTTGCTTTGGAGAGGGCAGCTCTTACCTGAGCATCTGAGATGTCAGGGGGGCAGCACTCTGCTGGGATAGATATTTGCCCTTTTGGTGGGGAGGGGGGGAGAAGTTTGCGCTGAACGTGTCAGCTAGGATGTTGGCAATGTCTGTGGTTTCGGTGTATTTTTTTGTCATTTCGGACTAATTCTGAGCATATCTGGGAATTCCCACCCAGGTTCCTAACATAACTAAAGAAAGCCTTGTGATTATCCTTTGTGTCCTGTGCAATTTTTCTCTCGAAGCTGGCCTTAGACGATTTTATGAGTGCCCGTAGTTTTTTGCTAATACTGATCAGAGATGCCTTCCCTTTTCGGGATTTTGCTCTATCATGTAGTAGCTTCCTCCTTCTATTGTATAGTTTGTTTATGGCTGGGGTCCACCAGACAGGACGTCTGCCTTTGGAGGATTGTGTAAAGACACTACACCTAAAACTAACTATGTTGAGGCACTAAAACGCTAAGACCTCCTGCACAGTCAAAACATGGGTCTTCAGCCATCGTGTAAACACTCTGTTTAAACACCACCTACAGCTACACATAGTAACACTGCATCCACTGCCTCTACTGCTAAGCCCTTAGGGCAAACCAGTGTGCAACCAAATTTCCTGGTCATTGCTGATTCTGTAGTGAATCAAACCGATGTCCCCCTCTTCAGACCAATTAAGGAGAGAGTTATAGTTAACTCCCTTTCTGCGGCTAGGATCCATAAAGTCACACAGGCACTGAGGTCATTGAACCCACAGGTACGAGTATGGCTCTGTCATAGTCCATGTGGCTGTTACTGACCTGAAACCTACCTCCTTTTATGTATGAGGTGAGACATGATCGAGCTCGCTGATTGTTCCTTTCCAAATTTTCTCAGGGATTCTCTAACCCCTCTTCCAGTTTTGGCAAGAAACAAAATAAACAGTCTCAGCAAAATACTGGTAAATAGATGGTTAAGAAGAAATAAGGGTATCCAAAAAGAATACACTCCCCCCCCAAAAAAAATGTGAAAGACCAACAACTCAGAATTACTATTTTAGGAACGTTGTTCCTCACATCTCAACATGGCAATTCATTTTCCCTTCCAGAAAGTCTGAATCTACAATTTCCTCTCCCTTTAGTAACAAGAGAGTTTCTGCGAAATGGGATCTGAAGATCATTTGTCAAGGTTACATATGGTAGTGGGAGGAACTACCTCCTTTCCAGGGGATAATTCCTCAATCCATCAGGTCAGCCTCCTCTTTTTATCCCTGTCCATTGACGCATTGTCTCAGGGAATGCTAAACCTAGTTCCTCCTTCCCAACTCGGGAAGGTTTTTTTTTATTCAAGGCTGTTTTTGGTGCCAAAGAAAGAAAATGCTTGGAGACCAGTTCTGGATCTTTCTTTTCCTAAACAAGTTTGTAATAGTTCCCAAGTTCAGAATGTCACTTCATAACATGTTGCCCCTTCACCCTCACCCTGGTAACACTAGGTTTAAATAATGCTTATCTTCACATCCCTATTCATACAGACTTTAGGCATTTCTTAATGTAACACAGACCCACACAACCTCATCTGTTCTCGGCCTTGCTTTTTGGACTATCCACTGTATGAAGAGCGTTCAAAGTGTCTTGCTTTAATTACAGCTCATTGCGGGCTAAAGGTTATCCAGAATTTTCTATATTTAGATGACTTGCTTATCTTTGCAGAGTCATTTTCAAAGTATCAGGAATCTCTCTCACTTGCATAGACAACTCTGATATTATTTAGATAAGACTAAAGACATCCGTATATCTTAGCAACTTTTTGTATACTTTCTTCCTAGATCTTTAGGTTTGGCTGTTTCTAAGCAAACTATTAGATCTCTTAAGGCCATTTCTGTTTTGTTGCACTTTTCATTCTACCAGGACTGTGGCTTTTTCTGGTACTTTTTCCAAGGGACTGGATACCACTTCCACCCTTGAGACAGCTGCTTGCTCTTCTGTGCATAATTTTAGCAGGCACTATAAGTTGGATATGGTTTCCAGGGGTAGATCCTGATTTGCCAGGGCTATCTAGCATGTTTCTCTTGAGGGCTCTGCTGGACCTTCTCCTCCTCACAACTTTCCTCCTGAGCCTTTGTACTCTCCCTAATGTAAGGAATACTGCAACAGTGATACAGAAGGACAGTACAGTTGTGTAAAATTTTACCATAACAGTAGTTCTTTTCACTGCTGCAGTATTCGCTCACTCCTCCCACTTTCTCTTTCGCCTTCTGGATGCACATGATGTTCATCGTGTTACACTGCTGCAGTCATTACACTTGGGTTATCCTGCCGTCAGGCGGTCCCGCAGTCGGCCCGAGTTCCAAAGTCTTGGTCCAGTGTTGGTTGCTGTCGCCTCTTCCCTGATGTCAGTGCGCCAGGGGTATACAAGATGCATCCGACGCCATTTTCTTCAGTCTTTCTTGCCGCGCGGTGCCCGAAGCAAAAGCAGTTCACAAGTGCCGGTTGGCCGACTCCTGAGACAGTCTAATTTCAGATCTGTAGTCTTCAATAAAGCTAAGTACCCTGTCGGGGAAACTTTTTTCTTGCCTCTGACCGATGTCAGAAAAAGTTAATAATTGTATTTCTTGTGGAAAGCAAATGCCTCATAAGGACTTCCACTCTTACTGTATTCCATGCCTAGGCCTTGATCACGACGTCACTAGTTGTCAGTTTTGTGCTAGATTTAACAAACGCACTATAAAAAGACGTTTTGATTTTGCTTTGCACTATTTTGGCCGAAGGTTCAATTATACTATGCCGTCAGATCAACCAACGACCGCAATTCTTAAAAAAAAAAAAAAAAAAAAAAAAAAAAAAGCAAGGATAAAAAGACAGGCATCCGAGGTTCAAAACCAACGACGAAGCCTCTTCTAGGACAGTCGCTGGTTCGCCAGTTCTCAGTGAGGCGCTTTCGCAGCCCCTGACACCCGCTACCTCAGAGCCACAGGCAGCCTCGGTCTACCACGTGGAGACAACTAGGCCTCTGGAAACTCAAGGTATTGGGCCTACGGAAACTATTCCCTCAGATGGGTCTGGAGCCACTGAGCAGGCATCGGCTTCTGGGGGTGTTTTCAGACCTTCACAACTTACCATTAAAGCAACAGCCAAGACAAAGACACCATTAAAGACAAAGAAGCAAGTTCGGCATTCTCCTGCACAGTCCTCCATGCCTAAGAAACAGATGCTTAAAATTGCCGAAGACCTCATTACTCTAATCAGGGGTTCCCATCCCCCTCCTGAGAAAAGGCCTAGGCAGGATACAGACTATGATTCCTCTGATCAGGTTTTCATTTTCTCTGATTCCTCTTCAGACCAGGGATACTCTTTACCCCCCTATGAGGATTCTGATGCTGAAGAATCTATCCCTTCAGCCTCTCCTCTTGAGGATTACTCTTTTGGGGAAACTTTACATACCATGAGGAAGCATTTCCATTGGGAAAATCAGGAATATTCGGAATCCAAGAAAAGGCTCAGGGACTTCCTCTTATTGCCTCAGCACAGGCCCCCTGGCTGTTCCGCCTGTGTTAGATATTGTGGATGATGTATTTTCTGAATCCTGCTTATCTCCTGATTCTTTGCCCCCTGCACCAGCCAAGCCAGATAGGTATTGTAGAGTCCCTGACTCTCAAGTTTCTTTCTAAAAACCCTTCTGCTGACCCAGAAACCATTTCCCAGGGTCCCAAAGGGGTTAAGGCTTCCATTGCAAAAAATCCAGTCTCCTCTGACAGAGATTCTAGAGCATTGGATAGATGGAAGAAAGTTTACACTTCTGCAACTTTAGCAGTAAGGGCTTTAAATTGCCAGTTTCACATGCTTAAGTACCAACAATATTTAATGACTCCGTTAAACAGAAAATGCTTGCAAGCTCAGAAGCTCCTGACTATAAAGAAAATGCAAGATTTATTGCATGCAGTAGATCAGGTGGGAAAACATACTCTGCAATGTGGTTTTGATTCTTTAGAGGCCTCCTCCTCCTCGCAGTTACAGGTTCTGTGATTCTAAGACATGCTTGGTTAAAAGAACAGAGTTTACCTGATCATGTTAAGGCAAACTTATTAGATGCTCCTTTACAGCATGATACGTTGTTTGGTGTAAAGGCAGAAGAGGTGTTAAAGAAAGTGGAGGATAAAGCTAAATCTATGCAAACAGTCAAAGATTTCTTACAGGTACAGCCACCTCGATTTAGCAGAAATTGGCCTACAAAGAATTGGTCCTTTCCAGTGTCAGACAGACCACAGAGAGGCAGATACAGACGCCCAAGAGGCAGATCTCAACCCCAAGGCTCTAACAGACAACGACAGTGGGGTACTTCAACCCCAAAAGGAGGTGAGGACAGGTCTCAACCTTATAGGAAACAGTCCCAATGACTTCCCTCTTCGTATGCCAAGCATTTCCCTCTTGGCAGCCCCCTTAGGGGGAAAACTAGCACTTTTTTCTCAAAATTGGCAAACAATCACCCAAGACAAATGGGTTCTAAATATTGTCTCAAGGTTACAGGTTCCACTTTCACACTTTACCAAGGATAAAAGGAATGCCAAACCTGCCACAAAATCAATGGGCAGAGGCTCAAAAACAAATCTCAGCCCTCATGGACATAAGAGCCATTCAAAAAGTACCACAGCAGGAATAAGGACAAGGATTTTACTCAAGACTCTTTCTGATCCCCAGAAAGGACAAAGCCTGGAGACCCATACTGGACCTTTCATCTCTAAATAACTTACTTGGATGTTCCGAAATTCAAAATGTTGACACTACAGCAGCTTCTTCCCATGCTGGGCAAGAAGGCTTGGCTTGGCTTGTTACTCTGGACCACAAAGAGGCATACCTGCATGTCCCTATCAGACAAGATTGCAGAAGATACATCAGATTCAAAGCTGGTACAATGCAGTACCAATTCTCTGCACTGCCCTTTGGCTTATCTACTGTGCCCAGGGTCTTTACAAAGTGCCTGGCACCAGTAATTGCATTTTGCAGACAAAAAGGAATTCAAATATATCCATACCTGGACAACTGCCTCATTCAAGTAGAAAGCAAGGACATTCTTCTAAAGCATCTGGTGTTTGTAAAAAGGCTGCTAATCTCGCTAGGGTACACAGTAAATGAAAAGAAGTCAAAACTGGTGCCCTCACAACAGATAACATTCCTGGGTACCAGCTTAAATACAGCGGCCCAGATGGCTTATCTCACGCCAGACAAACAAGGACAACTGACTCAATATTTTCAACTACTGGCAAAAAAGTCCCATCTCCCTGCAAGAAAAATTCTGCAGGCCCTGGGATTCATGGCATCCTGCATACTACTAATTCCATATGCCAGACTGCATATGAGGAAATTACAATGGTATCTAAAAAGTGTTTGGACTCAACACACTCACAGTTTAGAAGCAGTAATACCAATAATTCCCTGCCTACAACAGGAGTTTTGATGGTGGGCACAGGCATATCACGTCAGCAAGGGTCAGCCTTTCACTCTACCCACAGCCAGGCAGACTCTAATAACAGATGCTTCGGACTACGCCTGGGGAGCACACATGGCAGGAAAATGTATTCAGGGCAAGTGGACCACAGACCAAATGCATCTTCACATCAATCAAAAAGAGATGTTGGCTGTTCAAAATGCCCTAACAGCTTTCAAGGACCTTCTGCATCCAGAACAATTACTATTAAAGGCAGACAACACCACAGTAATGTGGTACATAAACAAGCAAGGGGGCACTCATTCGTATCCCCTATGCAGGCAAACCATGACCTTGTGGAACACAGCTCTAACTTATCAAATTCATCTGCAAGCACAATTCTGCCAGGAAAGAAAAATACTCTGGCAGACGACCTAAGCAGAAATATCATGGATCCACACAAATGGAAATTGAATCCACAAATCTTCAGCATGGTAACACAAAAATGGGGATGCCCAGACAGATCTTTTTGCCTCTCCACTGAATTGCCAACTACAAAAATTCTGCACAAGGACTTACCCCACACAAGCATGGAAAGTGGATGCTCTTTCGTTCATCTGGAAAAGCCTAAAAGTTTATGCCTTCCCACCACTGCCTCTCCTTTCAAAGGTACTCCTAAAAGCCAGACAAGAGAAACCACAGATGATCCTGATTGCTCCAGACTGGCCACGCCAGCACTGGTACCCAATCTTAAAGAAATTGGCTCAAGGCCCACCATGGATTTTGCCTCAAACTTCATACCTTCTGACGCAACAAAACAATCGGATCTTGCATGGTCAGCTCAAGACCCTAAACCTGGCTGCATGGCAGATTCATTAGCCAAACCGGCAACACATCTCTCTAAAGCTGTTATGGATGTCATTTTGGAGGCCAGGAGGCCTAGCACCAGGAAATCTTACTCAGAAAAATGGAAGAGATTCTGTGCCTGGAACCAGGCTCAAGGCCTTGACCCTCTTGTCCCAAATATTCCTCACATTTTACAATACTTAACTGAGATGCTGGACAAAGGCCTATCCTTCTCATCAGTTAAGATCCACGCCTCTGCCATTTCAGCACATAACAACACGGATCCTCCTTTATTCTCTCATCCCTTGCTAAAGCAGTACCTCAGAGGGGCTAAAAACATAAGACCGCCCCGGAGAGCACCAACACCAACCTGGGACCTCAATTTTGTTTTGGAAAAACTGACCCTGCCACCTTTTGAGCCAGCCAGTACAGCCGATCTAAAATTTTTATCGTGGAAAGCAGCTCTGCTCTTGGCAGTAACTTCAGCACGAAGGGTCTCAGAGCTACAAGTATTAATGGCAGTGGAACCTTTTATAATTTTTCATCAGGACAGGGTTTCTTTAAGGACAAACCCTACCTTTATGCCAAAGGTGGTATCTAGTGTGGCTCTTAACCAAACCATCCATTTGCCAACTTTTTATCCAAACCCCCAGAATAAAGGGGAGAAACGTCTGCACTCTTTGGACATACACAGACAGCTACGCTTCTACTTGGACAAAAATAAAAGCTTTCAGGAAAACTCCATCTCCAAATGGATAGGACACTGCATTCGTTACTGCTACACAAAGCATGGAAAATCAGTCCCTAATAACATTAGGCCACATTCTACCAGAGCAACAGCCTTTCTCAGAGGAGTACCAACCAAGGAAATTTTGGAGGCTGCAACTTGAGTTCAGTGCACACCTTTACCAAGCATTACCACTTGCCTCTTTACTCTAAATCCAGAGCAGGGTTTGCCACTGCAGTTCTGCAGGGCCTCATAGCCAATCCTAACTCTTTATAGACCAGCCACCCAACCTTAGCTTTGGGATTCTACCCAAGTGTAATGACTGCAGCAGTGTAACACTGAACATAGTACAGGTGTGTACCTACTACAAATGTAGATGTTTGAGTTTTCACACTGCTGCAGTCCAGGTTACCCTCCCTCCATCCCCTCTGTCCCAGCTGGACTTGTCTATACCTTTCTATCCTATACAACCTTTGTGGTATATTTGCTTGTAACTAAAGGTATTGTGATTATTTTTTATATTTATGTTTTATTGACAATATGTATTGTCTACCTACCTGGGGGCACCTGACATCTGGGGCAAGAAAAACTGAAGAAAATGGCGTCGGATGCATCTTATATACCCCTGGCGTACTGACGTCAGGGAAGAGGCGACAGCAACCAATGCCGGACCAAGACTTTGGAACTCGGGCCGACTGCGGGACTGCCTGATGGCAGGATAACCCAAGTGTAATGACTGCAGCAGTGTGAACACTCGAACATCTACATTTATGGTAGGTACACAACTGTACTTTCCTGCCTTTCTCCTTGAACTATTGTTCATCCTGGGGCTTTTCAGTTCTGAGGAAGGTGTGTCCTTATGTCACCTTTATGCCCTACGCTGTGTGCAGGAGCATACGTGCCACATATGACATCCCTATTGGAACCCAAGGCTGTGGTATACTGGCTGGAAGTTGGGCTACCCTTGACAGAGGATCCCTAATGTAAGGAATGCTGCAGCAGTAAAGAGAAGGACATCTACTGTTATGGTAAGATTTTACACAACTGTACTTTCTCCCTTCTTTTGGATATGGCCATGGGCAATTGCAGTTGCTACAAGCTTCAACTGACCACCTGAATGATAGGTCTTAACTTTCCTTTAGGCACCTGTTTATTGATGGACATGCAGGAGGTACTAATGGAGGCAAGAAAGCCTGCTACTAGAAAATCATAGCAAATGGAAAAGGTTTTCTAGTTTGTGCCAACATAACCAGCACCCATTCTGTCTTACATAATTTGTGGAAGTTATTTTCCTTTGACCCTTGTTACTTCTCCATCAAGGTTCATTTATCGGCCATTTTAATATGTCTACCCATGGATCCTCCTCTTTCAGTGCATTCTTGTTTCAGGATGCTTTTGAAAGGGATTTTGCTTAAGAGACTCAAGAAAACTGGTGTTACTGCCTTAATTCTCTAAAACAAAACATAGATCCCAACACTTGCATTCGAACCAGCTTATCTGGTTGACTTGTGGTTCTTAAATCATTCCCTCCAGTACAGCTTTTTTGAATGAGTACTTTTAACTCCCAGTGGATGTGGCTTGAGCCTTTAAAAACATGAAGTTATCACTTTATATTTCAAACAAATATTCATATCTGTGGATCCATAAGTGTTACTAGAAAAATGTAAATGACAAACTATTCAGGATAAATTAATTTTTACATTAGTGGCATTCATTTTCATTCTTTTTTAAATTGGATTTTATAAGCAAAAATAAAGGCAGTGAATATTTTGTAATGTTGTGTAACCATCTTGTATCTCCAGTAACCATTCAAGCAAGACATGATTTTCTTCATACAGGTGTGAGCTTTCATATGAGGCTGTGCTGTTCTGTTACCTGAATGTTGAAATATTTATAGAAATATGAAATTATTAAAATCAATGTTTTTTTTAGTTGCATTAGAGGTCAAATTTCAACACAGTTGTTTGCTGTCATGTATGCTTTGAGCTGAAGTCTTCTGATACCTTGTATGTAGCATGGTTTTGGAATTATGAATGCAACTATAACCACAAGGAAATAACCACAAGGAAAGAAACAGAGGAGTGCAAGTTGCCCACCAGTAAAAAAAAAAAAGGCATGCAGGATTATATTTACATCGGCAAAGAAAGCTTCATTACCAATAACATTTTCCTTTCCTCTCTTTTAAAAATAGAAGTCTGATAAAATATATTAAAATTACTTTAAATTAAACAAATAGCTTATAGTGTTTAATTTGTTAAACTAAGTGTAACGGGTAAAGAAATATTGGTTATATGAAGTCATTAGAAATTGTAAAACATAATGACATCTTGTTAAATTTGTTTATTTTAAAATTGTGATTTGTGCAACAGCATCCGTTTACTAACGCCAGCACCCTGGTTATATCTGTCAGTTTTTAAACCAGACAGTGTACTGGTGTGTTGCAATGAAACGATGGCAGAGTCTGCCATTTGTTTCACTTAAGAGTTAAATTCAGAAGCAGTATTGGCTCTTCATTAAGTATAGATAAAATATTTAATGAAGTAAAAAAAAAGGGGGGGGGCAAACCAGGGACTAATTGGTATAAATAAGCATATAAGCAAAGTGCCTCAATGAAGAACTTGAAAGAAGCACCACTAGTCAAAGTAGTATTTTGAAGGACAAAAACTGGAAACCTGCAGCTTGTATTCCTGTTGGGAATACGTTGTGGCTGGCTGTTCATAATTTTCTTTCATCTTCATCTTTTTTTAAACAAGAATCTTTTTTTAATTTATCACTTATGACATAGGCAATCATACATTTATATAAATGAAAACTAACCATATTTACATAATTATAGTTGCAAACATTATACATCACTTATCCAGTCATTATCAGTCAAACATCATGTAGCTTATTCGAATCCTGACTTCTTTTAAACCTAATTCCTCCTCTGCATTCTCACAGTTCGCATTTTTTCTTAATTTGATCCTACCCTTTTCTAAAGAACACAGTTCCAGTTGTTTTATCTCTGTTACTATATTCACTGCTTCTAGTGCATTTGGTTTAGACATTGATTTCCATTTTCTAGTAATTGCTTTTTTGGCAGCCAACATAATTAGACACAGCAAGGCTTTACTGTGTCTAGGCAATTCCGACTCATGATTATAGCTTAAAAAAAAAATCCTTAGTTAAACCAGTTTGGTCACCCAGTAACTCTGACAGAGTAGTCTGCAGGGACTCTTTCAAGTATGCCAACTCATTACACTCCCAGAAAATATGTTCCTAATTACTTCCTCCTTCCCCATCACACCTCCAGCATTTGCTGTCCACCTGAGAAAAAAATGTTTGGAGTCTACTTGGGGTGTAAAAATACTTAAACAATTCCGAGCAAAGATCCTAAATCTTCTAGACTTTGTTTGCATATTTGGGAGACATACATATATCTCCCCCCCGCCGTTGTTTCTTTGGGAAGAGAGATTGGATAAACAATTCAAAATCTTTTTCTAACCTCCTCCGATTCTTGACAAGTTATCGTGCAGTGTTTTATATGTTGTACTAAGTATTCCTTGAACAGCAACTTCTGTTCTGAATTCTACTGAACACTCTACAGTGCTGTTTTTTTGCTTAGGATCCCTGTTTTTCTCCCTGCCTGTACTCAGATATCGCTCCTTGATAGGGAAGGCAAATTCTAGCCTACAGTCCAAATAGAATGGGAACAAACCAAGAGTTTATTACCTTTGCTTCTCTATTTACACCCAATACCTTGGCTCTTTTGCCAGTTTCTTCAATAAATTCCAGCCCCCTCTTACCTATTGTCTGTATCCCTAATTACAGTATTCCCTATTGGCAAAATGTCCTTTATCCATTCACATGTTTACTTAGTTCTTAGAATGCTTTCTGCTACTTCATGAATATAATAATCCATACGGTTATTGTTCTCCAGAAGGATCTGCATCCAGTATCCCAGTCTTCCTTGTTTCTTTTGCTTTCCCCACTGTTTCATCATCATTCCTTTCCACTTTGAATTATAGGTTTCTGCTTGTGTTCTGTATAGGAGACATACCTATGCCCCTGAAATACCTCTTCAAATCAGGTAATCCCAAACTGCCTTGTTCTCTTGGAAAAGTCAGCTAATCCCGTTTGACTCTCTTCTTCCCTCCTGGATAAAATCCCTCAACTCTTTAATTGTAGTCTGCAACTTCTCATCTGGTTGATTAAAAATTTGTCTGAGCACTGTGTAAAACTAAAGGGACTAAACTCATTAACTGCTTGTATCTTACTGTTTGTATACATATTAACAGAGCTGCCATACCAGAATTCTTCATTCATACTACTTAATTTTATCATGTCCCCATAAGTATGGATATTGCTGAACCAATTTGTGTGTGGGTACATAATTTACAGCTATTGCCTTTGTTTTAGCTTCATTAATTTTGTATCCTGAAATGATTTGAAACTCTTGTCAAAAATGTTTCACAGCATTAAAAGGTCCTTTCTGATTTTATCATGTGTAAAATATCTGCAAACTATCTTTTCTTAACTATCATACCAATTATATCCTTGAATTTCTGAGTCCCTTATTTTCTTTGCCATTGGTTCTAAATATAATCCAGGGGAAAAAAAGGGACCCCTGCCTGGTTCCTGTGTGTAAACAGAAATTATTAGAGAGGAACCCACCCACTTTTTAATTTTTACCTCTGATCCCTTGTATATCCTCCTAACCAGCTGTATAATTTTATCAGGGAATGCAAATGCTTTCATTGCCCTGCTAATAAACTGCTACATTGCTGTGTCAGGTGGTTTCTTCTCTGCATCAAGACCCACCAACAACAATGGTATTTTCTTATGTTCTGCTTCCCTGTGGATCATCAGTGCTCTGGATATTTGCCTCCCTTCCACAAAAGCACACCGATCCATATCAATTTTGGCACCACCTTTGTCGTCATTTTAGCCTTTATAGACACAAATACTTTAATTTAGGATTGAAATGGCCCTGTATGAAGTTGGATTTGATGTGCCTTTACCCTTTTTATGTATTACAGCCACCATCGCTTTAATCCATGATGTTGGTGCTTCTCCATCTCTTAAAATACTGTTAAACAAAACCTTCCAGATCTTTCATTTTTTTCCCTCCTAGCTTCCAAACCTCTACAGGAATACCATTTATTCCTATTTATTAATACCATTTATTATTATTTATACCTGGTGACTTTCCTATGGATTTGGTTCTACATAACCATTTTATCTCCTCTCCTCCTATCCTAACTGCTGGTAATTGAGCCTCATTTACCTCTAACCTTGGCATATTTAACTTTTCCATAAACATTTCCATTTGTATCTTTTCTTGATTTCCATATTTCTCTGGTTTATACAGACTTTCATAAAATTTCCAAAATATTTCTAGTACCTCTACATGATGTTTTATCTTCCTTGTTATAGACTTCCTAACCTTGACAATAACCCTTTCTACTTTCTGTTGCCTGACTCATTGGGCTAAAAGTTTTTGTGCTCTTGAGTAATCAAAAAATAGTTGTTTCACAGCAATCTTTCTAAACTCGTGCATATTATTGAGGTAATCCCTTATTTTCTGTTGAGCATTCTGCAGTTCCTACTCCTCCTCTTGTTCTGAGAGATTCCTCTATTCTGCAATACTTAAATATTTGTCAGTCCTTTTAAATAATTCTTGTTACTTCTTAACCATATCTGTGTATCCTTTATTTCCACTCGTATTTGTAAAACTCCACTTGAATTTTAGTCTGCTTCCTAGCTTTATTTTCTGAAGAAGCTTCTAGCTTCTTGAAAAACTTCCATTCCTCTCTCTTTCAACAGATAGTTGGGAAAACACCACTGTCTCATTTTTATTTTAGTTATTATTGGAGCATGATCTGAAATCCTTATTGAATGCATATCAAAACTTTCAATTAAATGCACGTTCTTGTGAAGTGTAAGTTCTGTCTAGTTTAGCCTAGCCCAGTTTTTGTATCTTGGGGAATAATATGTAAATTCACACCAAACTCCTAATACTGAATTCACATCTTCTATGCCAAATGTTTTCATAAATTTCTTCAAAAATCTACCCTTCTTTGTTATATTAACCTTCTGGGGTCCCCCTGACGCATCCTCACTGCTGCAAATCAAATTCCAGTGTCCACCAAAGTCATATTCCCTGCTGAAAGCTAATTTTTTTCCCCAGAATTTTCTTAGGCTCCAATCTGAAGTAGTTACTTCATTTGCTCTGCAACTTGTGGGTATCGGATCCGATCTCGGATCTGAGCCGGCAGCTTTCCAAGCTACAAGATCCGAGCTCCGAGCTCCTAGCTCCTCCCCTACCCATAATCCCCTGCTATGTGCTACATTACCCCAGATCATTTTTTGCCGCGGCTGAAGCAGCTACATTTGAAGAGCTCCTTGGCTTTTGGTGAGATTGAACCTTTTTTTTTTTTCTGTCAAAAAAAAAAAAAATCTTTTTCTAGTTGTGAGAGTGTGTAGTTCGTGGGGTTAGTTAGCTATAGTGTAGTTTAGTTGGATATCTTTGTTTTCCCTTTCTAACTAGTTTTTCTTGTAGTTCCCTCCTTTCACCCTCCCCCCCTCTTAGTGTTTGGGTGTGTTCTTGGTGTGAGTGGTGTTATGGCTGAAGGGCCTAAGGCGGTGTTCTCAAAGTGTACTGAGTGTGGCCATAAGCCTCTTACCTATTGTCTGTATCCCTAATTACAGTATTCCCTATTGGCAAAATGTCCTTTATCCATTCACATGTTTACTTAGTTCTTAGAATGCTTTCTGCTACTTCATGAATATAATAATCCATACGGTTATTGTTCTCCAGAAGGATCTGCATCCAGTATCCCAGTCTTCCTTGTTTCTTTTGCTTTCCCCACTGTTTCATCATCATTCCTTTCCACTTTGAATTATAGGTTTCTGCTTGTGTTCTGTATAGGAGACATACCTATGCCCCTGAAATACCTCTTCAAATCAGGTAATCCCAAACTGCCTTGTTCTCTTGGAAAAGTCGGCTAATCCCGTTTGACTCTCTTCTTCCCTCCTGGATAAAATCCCTCAACTCTTTAATTGTAGTCTGCAACTTCTCATCTGGTTGATTAAAAATTTGTCTGAGCACTGTGTAAAACTAAAGGGACTAAACTCATTAACTGCTTGTATCTTACTGTTTGTATACATATTAACAGAGCTGCCATACCAGAATTCTTCATTCATACTACTTAATTTTATCATGTCCCCATAAGTATGGATATTGCTGAACCAATTTGTGTGTGGGTACATAATTTACAGCTATTGCCTTTGTTTTAGCTTCATTAATTTTGTATCCTGAAATGATTTGAAACTCTTGTCAAAAATGTTTCACAGCATTAAAAGGTCCTTTCTGATTTTATCATGTGTAAAATATCTGCAAACTACTTTTCTTAACTATCATAACAATTATATCATTGAATTTCTGAGTCCCTTATTTTCTTTGCCATTGGTTCTAAATATAATCCAGGGGGAAAAAAGGGACCCCTGCCTGGTTCCTCTGTGTAAACAGAAATTATTAGAGAGAAACCCACCCACTTTTTAATTTTTACCTCTGATCCCTTGTATATCCTCCTAACCAGCTGTATAATTTTATCAGGGAATGCAAATGCTTTCATTGCCCTGCTAATAAACTGCTACATTGCTGTGTCAGGAGGTTTCTTCTCTGCATCAAGACCCACCAACAACAATGGTATTTTCTTATGTTCTGCTTCCCTGTGGATCATCAGTGCTCTGGATATTTGCCTCCCTTCCACAAAAGCACACCGATCCATATCTGTCAATTTTGGCACCACCTTTGTCGTCATTTTAGCCTTTATAGACACAAATACTTTAATTTAGGATTGAAATGGCCCTGTATGAAGTTGGATTTGATGTGCCTTTACCCTTTTTATGTATTGCAGCCACCATCGCTTTAATCCATGATGTTGGTGCTTCTCCATCTCTTAAAATACTGTTAAACAAAACCTTCCAGATCTTTCATTTTTTTCCCTCCTAGCTTCCAAACCTCTACAGGAATACCATTTATTCCTATTTATTAATACCATTTATTATTATTTATACCTGGTGACTTTCCTATGGATTTGGTTCTACATAACCATTTTATCTCCTCTCCTCCTATCCTAACTGCTGGTAATTGAGCCTCATTTACCTCTAACCTTGGCATATTTTTTTCCATAAACATTTCCATTTGTATCTTTTCTTGATTTCCATATTTCTCTGGTTTATACAGACTTTCATAAAATTTCCAAAATATTTCCAGTACCTCTACATGATGTTTTATCTTCCTTGTTATAGACTTCCTAACCTTGACAATAACCCTTTCTACTTTCTGTTGCCTGACTCATTGGGCTAAAAGTTTTTGTGCTCTTGAGTAATTAAAAAGTTGCTTCATAGCAATCTTTCTAAACTCATGCATATTATTGAGGTAATCCCTTATTTTCTGTTTAGCATTCTGCAGTTCCTTCTCTTGTTCTGAGAGATTCCTCTATTCTGCAATACTTAAATATTTGTCAGTCCTTTTAAATTCTTGTTACTTCTTAACCATATCTGTGTATCCTTTATTTCCACTCGTATTTGTAAAACTCCGCTTTAATTTTATTCTGCTTCCTAGCTTTATTTTTTGAAGAAGCTTCTAGCTTCTTGAAAAACTTCCATTCCTCTCTCTTTCAACAGATAGTTGGGAAAACACCACTGTCTCATTTTTATTTTAGTTATTATTGGAGCATGATCTGAAATCCTTATTGAATGCATATCAAAACTTTCAATTAAATGCACGTTTTTGTGAAGTGTAAGTTCTGTCTAGTCTAGCCTAGCCCAGTTTTTGTATCTTGGGGAATAATATGTAAATTCACACCAAACTCCTAATACTGAATTCACATCTTCTATACCAAATGTTTTCATAAATTTCTTCAAAAATCTACCCTTCTTTGTTATATTAACCTTCTGGGGTCCCCCTGACGCATCCTCACTGCTGCAAATCAAATTCCAGTGTCCACCAAAGTCATATTCCCTGCTGAAAGCTAATTTTTTTCCCCAGAATTTTCTTAGGCTCCAATCTGAAGTAGTTACTTCATTTGCTCTGCAACCTGTGGGTATCGGATCCGATCTCGGATCTGAGCCGGCAGCTTTCCAAGCTACAAGATCCGAGCTCCTCCCCTACCCATAATCCCCTGCTATGTGCTACATTACCCCAGATCATTTTTTGCCGCGGCTGAAGCAGCTACATTTGAAGAGCTCCTTGGCTTTTGGTGAGATTGAACCTTTTTTTTTTTTTTTCTGTCAAAAAATCTTTTTCTAGTTGTGAGTGTGTGTAGTTCGTGGGGTTAGTTAGCTATAGTGTAGTTTAGTTGGATATCTTTGTTTTCCCTTTCTAACTAGTTTTTCTTGTAGTTCCCACCTTTCACCCTCCCCCCCTCTTAGTGTTTGGGTGTGTTCTTGGTGTGAGTGGTGTTATGGCTGAAGGGCCTAAGGCAGTGTTCTCAAAGTGTACTGAGTGTGGCCATAAGCTTTCGCCGGCGGATGGCCACACTCAGTGCGTTTTATGCTTGGGGGGCGGCCCACTTGTCATCGGCCTGCACAGTCTGCGTGGCCTTTAATCCCCGAGTTCTCAGGGACAGGAAGAACAAGCTGATCCTTGCGGGCTTGTTGCCTCAGGAATCGGCTTCTTCTTCCTCCCCCTCTCAGGCACAGGCTGTCTTGGCAGCCCTCGCGCCTTCTGTGCCCCCAACTCAACCTGGGACTCAGCCTCCCTCTTTGGTTGTGAGTTCGGGGGATTTGGGTACCTCCACTACGGTGGAGAAAAGGCATAAGGACAAGGGACATAAGTCCCACAAAAGGCGGGCTGAGACTCAACCCTCAGCCCCGCCGTCTAAACTGGCTAGGTCTCCCTCGAGGGTCTCCAGATCCTCCCACTCTCGGCTCCGTTCGCCTCGTTTTTCGCCGGAGGAGGAGGATCGGTCTCCCTCGAGGTCATCGAGGCGGCCCTCCCGGCCCGCCTTGACGACTTCTTCAAGATCAACTAGAAGCCTCACTGAAGCGGATATGGATCGGATGATGCGCCGATTCATCCAGACCCAGATGCAGATGGGGGTGCTCTTGCCCCCCCCCTGGGGGGAGCGCGGCCCCCATGTTTGCTCCGATTTACTCCTTCTCCGACCCGTTTTCGGGTCTCAGAGTTATCGGATCCGGGCCCCTTTGGAACCGGGGATTCGTCGGCGCCGATAGCTCCGGTCGCTTCGACGCCGACTGTGCCTTCGAGTCTGTCGGATCCGAGCTCTCGGGGCCGAGGGCTGAGCATCGGATCCGGGGAAGCTGGTGTGTCTTCGGCTCCGTTGGGTTCGGAGCACACCTCTCTCTCGGCTCCTGCTGCATCGGCTCCGACCCCATCCCTACCTCGTAGCCAAGGAGATTGCTCTCGGAGCCTGACGAGAGTAGCTCTCTTTCGGCTTTTGAGGTTGTGGAGAGGGTACTGTCGATGACCTCCAGGTCCCTGGTTCGGGTGTCGGATCCTCCCGTACCCCTGCTGCATGTGGGTCTATCCTCCATCATCCGACCATCGGGACAGCCTGCTCAAGCCCTCCAGTTCCCTTGGAGGAACAGGACCCCGTTGACGAGCCCTCTTCGGACAGTCCCACCGAGGAGGTCCCTCGTAAACGGTGCAAGAGGAGGCACCTGGACTCCCCCGAGTCCGTTACAACCGACACGGATTTAGATGAAGGGGAAGGTTCCCCAAGGTCACCCCCCGAGGATGTCTCCTTCGGAGACATCATGGAAATGTTACGTATTAGAGGGGGGTGGTCTGCCCAAAAACCTTCCGTGGATGAATCCGTGTTCCTGGATGCGTTTGAGGCAGGCCCTTCTACCTCCTGGGTGTCCCCCTCCGGCTGACCCCCTGGTAGATATCCCGAAGCGACCCGACAAGATCCTTAGCCCCCCAGTGGATAGACAGTCTTGGGCCAAGGGAACCCCCGTGGATGCCATGTTGGTGGCGGCTGCCACCAAGAGAGAACTCAGAAGAGTTCTTCAGTTCACCCGCCAGATAAGGAATCTCGGGCACTGGACCGCATTGAGAAGCGGATGTTTAGTTCAGCGACCTTTTCTATAAGGGCGCTGAACTATATGGCACATACCATTAGGCTGCAACGAGACTTAATTAAGGAATACGCTGCAGCCCCCCCGGAGTCCATGTCGGTCGAGGACAAAAAAGTTTTCTCGACTCGTATGGCCACTCTGAAATCCATCTCTAACACGTCCATGCGTCTACTCTCCCATGCCACGGAGGGAGCCGCTAGGGCCAGCGGAGCCGGGGTCATCTTGCGACGTCACTCCTGGCTCCGTCTTTGCGGATCCCTTCAAGGCGTCCTTCGCGAATGCACCGTTTGACGGATCTTTGCTCTTCGGCAAGACCGTTCGCGAGACGCTGGTCCAAAGCGAGAAGGATGGGAAGACGCTGTCTGCCATCGGGGTCCACTTCTCTAATCCCCAACGATCCTTTTCTAGGAATCAGAGGGGACAAAAGAAGCTGTGGTTCCGTAAGTCCCAGCAATCCCATCCAGCTTCGGACCCCTCGTCCTCTAGAGGCAGAGGAGGACAAGGAGGACGCCGGCCCAGAGGCAGAGGGGGACTGTGTAACTTCGGGTCCAGGGAACCCTTCCCGGATAGACCCGCGCAGCAGCTCTGAGGGCTTACCTGGCTGTCCCTCTCTGGAGGCAGTCGGGGGGCGGTTGTTGGAGCACCTGTCAAACTGGGGGTCCATTACGACAGATCGCTGGGTGTTCCGCATCATATCCAGAGGTTATACCATCCCCTTCATAAACCACCCTCCCTCGACCAGACACCTCCCCGATGTTCCACCCGATCGAAGGGAGGCAGCAGCTTCAGAAGTCCTGAAGTTGCTAGAAAAAAAGAGCCATCCAGCCCGTCCCCCCAGACCAGTCAGGATTGGGTTATTACTCCAGGTGCCAAAAAAGACGGGGGACCTAAGACCCATTCTAGACCTCTCCGCTTTGAACCTGTTCATTCCCAAAGAAAAATTCCGGATGGTCACCCTCCAATCTATTCTCCCCCTTCTGCGGCAGAACGACTGAATGTGCTCTATAGACCTCAAGGATGCGTACTACCACATCTTGATGGACAGACGATCCAGAAGGTTTCTCCGCTTCTGGCTGGGAGCCTGTCATTACCAGTTCAGGGTTCTCCCGTTCGGCCTCACCTCAGCCAGGGTGTTCACCAAGGTCATGGCAGTGGTTGCAGCCCACCTGAGACTTCAGGGCATTCAGGTCTTCCCATATCTAGATGACTGGCTCCTTACCGCCACCAACAGGAATCAGCTTGGCGTGGCAAGAGATTATGCTCTGACCCTTGCCCAGAGCTTGGGCATCTCTGTAAACCTCCAGAAATCCTCTTTGCCCCGTACAGGTCCTGGAGTTCATAGGGGCCAAGTTAGATACCCGCATCTCTCGAGCTATGCTAACTGTGGACAGGCTGAACAGCTTGTCGTTTCAGGTGCTAATTCTTCTTCAAAGTCCGGCCCCGGCGGCGGAATTAGTCCTGAGGGCACTAGGATCTATGGCAGCAGCGATCAGTGTCTCCCTTCACGCGCGTCTGCGGATGAGGGTTCTGCAGTGGTCTTTACTACTCCATCCGTTGAATACTCCGATTCCCCTGAGCAGAGTTTGCAGGCACTCCCTTCTTTGGTGGCTCCATGCCCCAGAGCTGAGGGAAGGGAGGCCCTTTGTTGTCCCTCCCACCCAAGCCACGCTGACCACAGACGCTTCTCTCCTCGGGTGGGGGGGGCATTGTTTGGGCATAACCGTCCAAGGCATGTGGACTCCCCTGGAGACCGCTTTGCATATCAATGTCCTAGAGATGAAGGGCGGTAGTTCTAGCGTTGCAAGCTCTCCACAACCTTCTACCTCTGGGGACTATTGCAATCTGGATGGACAACATGTCGGTTGTCTGGTACATAAACAAGCAAGGAGGAACCAGGTCCTACCCCCTTTGCCGGGAGGCTATGAGAGTGTGGGAATGGGCGATATCCACCAACCGTTTTCTGGTAGCAACGCACATTCCGGGTCGGTCCAACATTTTGGCGGACAAACTGAGCAGAGTGATTCTCACTCTGTACGAGTGGTCTCTCAATCCATCAGTTGTGAAGCAGATCTTCCGCAAATGGGGTTGGCCTCGCTTCGATCTTTTTGCTTCTCCCTTAAATACAAAATGCAGCAAGTACTTCGCAATACTTCCCCCCGAAGGGGAGAATCCCAGAGACGCTCTAGTCCATGCTTGGCCGCCCGGTCTACTTTATGCTTACCCCCCCCCCTTCCACTCATGACTAAGTTCATACAGAAAGCCTGTCGGTTGGAGAGCAGAGTTATCCTCATAGCCCCATTCTGGCCTCGCCAGATCTGGTTCCCTTACCTGTGGTCTCGCAGTGTATCTCCGCCATGGATACTGGATCCCATTCCAGACCTGATTTCGCATCCGGCGGGATACCAACCCCCAAACCTGGTGAACCTCAAGCTTGCGGCTTGGTTGCTCCAGTTCCACTGATGGTTAGGACGCCCAGCATCTCATCTCCTGTTAAGGCAGCACATAAGCCGACTACTAGGAAAATTTACTACAGCAAATGGAAACGTTTCTCTGTCTGGGCTAAAGATAGAGGCCTGGATCCATTTACAGTTCCTATTCCTACTATTCTAGACTTCCTGTCGCTGATATTTAGACAAGGAGCAAGTGCTTCTACAGTTAAAGTGCAATTGGCAGCCATCCCCCATTTCCATGTGGGAGACGGACTAGGATCTTTGGCTTCTACAAGATTATGTAAAACCTTCTTGCAGGGTGTTTTCCTCTTGAAGCCTCTGGTGAAAGTGGTGGTGCCTCCATGGGATTTGACCTTAGTCTTACAAGCCTTGACAGGCCCACCCTTTGAACCCGCGGCTTCGATTCCATTAAAATTTTTGTCTTGGAAAACAGCCTTTTTGGTGGCCATTACTTCAGCCAAAAGGGTTTCAGAACTTCAAGCTTTATGTATGAAGCATCCTTATCTCATTTTTCACAAGGATAGAGTGTTCCTCAGGACTAATCCGTCATTCTTACCTAAGGTGGCTTCGGAGTCAAATTATCAATCAATCAATAAACTTACCCGTGTTCTTCCCAAATTTTCAGAATAGAGGAGAATACAAATTGCATAAATTGGATGTGCACAGACCACTGCGTTTTTACCTGCACAGGACTAAAGATTTTCGCAAGTCAGACCAGTTTGTGTCATTTGCTAAATCGGCCATGGGTAAGGCCATTTCCAAAGTGACTGTAGCAAATTGGATTTGTCGATGCATAGTTCACGGGTACTTATCTGCAGGCAAACCGGTTCCTACCGGAATTCACGCTCACTCTGAGGGCTGTGGCCACCTCTGCAGCCTTCTGGTCCAGGATCCCCTTGGATGACATATCCTCAGCAGCTACCTGGTCCTCTTCACATACGTTTATTTCTCATTATAAGTTGGATATGGTATCGAGAGGTAGGGCTTCCTTTGGTTCCGCAGTGCTTCGGAATATCCTTCCATAAGGCCGCCCAGGGTTTTTCCCTAGGTAGCTGGGAACTCTGTCCCACAGGTTGCAGAGCAAATGAAGTAACTACTTCAGATAAAGAAGTTATGTACTCACCATAACGTTCCATCTGAGTAGGTACTTCATTTGTCTGCAACCGACCCCCCCCCTGCCATCCCCCGAACCTTTTCGGGATTCCTAATCACCAAAGAAATCTTTCTTCTGCTTTAGGACAGTTATCTGGTGTTACTTCCTCTATCGAAGGTAGGAGTTGTGTAAGAGGCAAAAAAATTCGATCTGAGGTAATGTAGCACATAGCAGGGGATTATGGGTAGGGGAGGAGCTAGGAGCTCGGATCTTGTAGCTTGGAAAGCTGCCGGCTCGGATCCGAGATCGGATCCGATACCCACAGGTTGCAGACAAATGAAGTACCTACTCAGATGGAACGTTATGGTGAGTACATAACTTCTTTTTATAGCAGTTTTAGGTGGAATATAAATACATGCCAGTGTAATCCTTCTCCCTTGCCAGTAGCAGATCTACCAGTTATCTTTGTTATCCTCTTCTGTCAGTATTGTAGCGCCTCTTGCAGTTAAAAGAACTCATTTCCTTTGTTCAGGTATTCAGCTGAATAACTGTCCTGAAAACCTTTATCAAATTCACGTGTTCAGTTCTTTCAAAATGTGTCTCCTGTAGCTATTTGCATTCTATAGCTCACTACTCTTTCTTTGTTGTATAAATCTGTGAGACCATATACAAAGGTAATATAGAAAGCGTCACTGTTAAAAAGGTATTCCCACCTTTTATGTATAACAGCTTTAAGTATCTAGTTCTAACGTTTGTGTTATATAAATATACTGTTTGACAGTTTGAGCTTTTATACAGTTGTTTCTTGTCATATTCATTTGAGCCTATGTCACATCGTACAAAACTTTGCTTTATTGAAAATCATAAAGAAAACACCCCAGTACACCCCTAAAACCTATTAACTTGATACTAAGACACATCTTTTTTTGTTTTATTGAAAGCCCTAAAAATACACCCCCAGTACACCCCTAAAACCTATGTACATCTTCAAATGTTGAAGTTTGACCCTCCTAATAGGAACAATTACCCCAAACTGACAGCCACACTCTGACTTGGGTTAACTTAAAAGGAAGGTTATCCATGCTAAGTTGCATGTTACATTTGTGCTTCTAAGTGCTTTCTAGTTTTGTCTTATCTTTATTGCTCTCCCAGACTGGGAAAACACTTGAATGCTTTCTGAAAACATCTACTAGTCATTGAAATAAAGAAGTACTCTGTTTTTATTGTTCGTCTCTATGGAGACATGAGAACCAGAAACAGAGTTGCTCCTACAAGCATTTATTTATTTGCTAGAGGAAAGCTTTATTGTATTCAATGTTATTTTTATTTGCTTTTTCTTAAAATGTGTTACTAGATCAAGCCAAGGACATTAATCCAGCCATTCCCCTGTGCAAGAATGAGAAAAGGCACATCAATTTTTCTTGGATCGTGCTCTTTTTACCAGACTTTTGTTCTTTAAGTTGCAGTGTCTAATTTTCTTAAAAATGCTTTCTTTATTAATACAAGAGAGAGCCTTGTTCACCACAAATGAGAGCTGTAGACATATAAAAAGCACAGTTTATGTACATCAAAACTTAGTAGTAATAGATAACCACATTTATCAAAACTAATGAGGAACGCCCAAGAAATTTAAAAAAAGTGAAGGTCAATAGTAAATCTTACTAATATTTCAGAAGTAGGTTATGTTCAGTTTTTCTTATTTAGAGCTATGGTACAATAAGTTCATTACTTTTGATGTATGATGCAAGTTGTCATACTGCCTAAACACACACACAAAGGAAATTAAAGTAGTTTGACTTTGTTTTAATAAGCATATTAAGAATAGCACATTTATGAAATAACCAGTTTGATTATAAGGATTTCATTAAAGTTGTATGAAATTTTTATGTAAAGGTCCTATCCTGTGACTTTTTCCAAGCTGAAAGTGAAAGGTTATTATTCAAGTAATTGCATATATGGTACTTCCAGTTGTTTTAATATTGTAATGCAAGACATTAAAGAAGATGTAAATCACTGTCGCAGATGTAGATTGAATTACTTTGTTGGAGGTGGCTTCAACAATAGCCTGATTTCTTAGATGCTCTTTTAAGTGAAGCAGTTGTCCAGTCCATATCTTTAGCAAGCAAGTCTTACAAAAGTAAACTCTTCTAGATTAACAGTTCTTTGATCAGATTGTAAGAACAGTCTTCAGGATATCATAACTGTGCTCCAATGTTATTTTGTTTCAACAGTTTTATCAGTGGGCAACGTTCTCTTCCCCCCCCCCCCAAAGTTTTAGTAACATGGTTATCAAACTTGGTGACAGTTTGAACTATATTTTAATATTGATTTTGTCCAGTTTTTGACACATTCTTTGTTCCAAGTAAAGCAAAAATTTCACTATAATAGATCTAGGTGGTGTATGAGAATAAGTTGAAAAGGGCTTGCCAGTCGAATGTTAGGTTCTCTCAGTACCAAAGGGCTAGTTTAGAAATTTGAGTCTAAGTAGATAAAAATGTAACCATGACCTCTCCTCCTCCTGTTTTTTTGCTGGAAGGCTAAATAGTCTTATGTTTCATTTCTTTTCACAGTTTTCAAGATCTTCAATATTTAGCATTCAGCTGTAATGCTTTAGCAGAAATTCTTTCAATCTTTCCTGTATGTCTGACTTGGCAGTTGCAATATCTAGTATTTGTGTTTCATTTCTGTGTTACTGACTTCATCACTTCTGGTTTTTTTTATACAGTTATCCTTGCACATTGGTAGTTTTTCTTAAACATTTGTCTGTTTTCAGTGAAAGTTCTTGTATTGATAACATTTGCTGGAAGTCTTTCTTCAAGGACCCTTCCCAATAGTAACAGAGCGGCTCACTGAATCATGCTTTTAAGGAAGTATAAAAAGGTAATATTTGTCAGAACAATTCTGTATTTCCCCAGAATTCATCAAAATTATCCATTGTAAGTGTAATTCGTAAACTAATGAAATAGTATTCATTAGTGAATATTGCCTTTTTCTTCTATTTAATAATTCTCACCACAGAGCTCTTCACAAAATTTGTTGCCAATCTGTCAAATTTGATCACCTTGGAGTAAAATTTGTTTTGACTATATGCCTGATGAAATACATTGAAAACCCTATCACACATTGTCTTGGAATGTAACCCATGACAGATGCAAACAAAAATGAAGTTTGATGCATGTCTCAGCTATTTAAATGGTAAATATGTTAAAACTGTGAAGGTATTGCAGATTGGGAACCATTAGAAAATACAAAAAGAAACTAAATGTTTAATGTGTAGTTTTGATGCTTCTGTACTGCTGATTTTATCCAATTTTGGATCTGTTATATAGACTTTGTAGTGAAGAATCCTGAAACTAAACTCCCTCTGCTCATGGGTCATGCAGTTGCTGCCAAGTATTTAGCTGCCACCACTTGGTGCTTAAGAAAACATTTGTCATTTATATTTTTCATGCTTTGTTGGCCAGGTTAGTCCCATCATTGGCTGACATTTCAGGATCAGATTGTTTCATTTTGCTTTCACTATCAAAATTACAAATGTTTGTTGCGTATTAGTTTGCGGTTTGCTGTTTGCTGCTTAATGTTCTGTTTTGCCTATACAGATGACCCTTCAGGAGTACAGTATGCTTCAGGTATCAGAAGATGATGAGGAATTTTTGCAGCAGTATAGAAAACAACGTATGGAAGAGATGCGGAAACAGCTGTCAAGTAAGAAACTGTTTGAAAAGGTTTACGAACTTGCCAGTCCAGAAGAGTTCTTGAATGCCGTAGATAAAGAACATAAAAGCACCACTGTTATGATTCACATTTATGAGACTGATATTCCTGGCTGCGAAGCTCTGGCTGGATGCATGCTGTGTCTGGCTGCAGAATACCCACTAGTTAAATTCTGCAAAATACAAAGTTCTGTTATTGGCACTAGTGAGAGGTTTACAGAAAATGCATTACCAACATTGCTGATTTATAAGGGAGGAGAACTAATAGGGAACTTTGTACGCATAACTGACCAGCTGGGTGAGGACTTTTTTGCAGTTGACCTGGAAGCATTTTTACAGGAATGCTGCCTTTTGCCAGAAAAAGATGTTGTTACTGGTTCCATCCATGGTACTTTGGTGCCTGATAGTGAAGACAGTGACTTGGATATAGATTAAGGCTAAAAGAGTAATGTATACCTGATTGAAATTGTTTAAGCACTAATGTTAGAACTGTATTTTCAAGATTTCCAGTTAAAATATGGAAACATAGTGGAGGAATGGCATTTTATCTGTTAAATAATGAAGCTGTAGCCAGCAGTGGAATATTTTTAAATAACCAGTTAATATTTATTGAAAACTTGTTCTTTTTTTACCTTTATAAAAGTCTGTTTGTGCAACACACATTACACAGTGTCATTCTCACTGTAACTTTCTAAAGGATTGCCGCGCTTGTAATCTGCACCGTTTTTTTAGTTTGCATTTCTATAACAGAAGGATTTTTTTTAATGGCGCAGTAAAATAATTTGTTTCAGAAGTATTCTCATGTTTTATATAATTGTTCCAATTTTTAATAACAGTACATTGAACCATGTTTGTTAACCAGGTTGGACCCCACTAGACAAAGTTGAAATTGGTCAAAATAAAGTGCCAATGGTCACTTCATTTGAAGGCTGTCAGACTTTTAAACCCAGATGTAAAAGATGTAGCTATTTACCTCTATTCTTAGCCTCATCTGTACTGCAGTGTAGTTTACTAGTTTGAAGTCTGTCTCCTGTCTTAATAGGTGCGAGACTTGAACCATGTATACATTTTAGTGGCTAACAGCTGCTGGGAATTAAGTAGCTAACCTAAACATTTTAGTGTAATGCACTATGGTTAGAACTCATTCATATTCTTGCTGTCCATCCATTTTTTATCTTTCTATAACTTGTAGTGGGCAGATAAGGCCAGTTTGATCAAACTCAGCACTTTTAATGTAGTAAGCATTATAGTTGAGTTAAAAGTGTGAAGGTGTATTTTGGAGACTGTTTTATTTATAATTCACAATGCTTGCATTTAGTATGTAACAAAGACAAAACTGTATGCTTTCTCGAGTGTTTTTGGTAATTTGGAGTGAACACTAGGAATGTTGGTGTTGGCATATAATCAGAATCCTGGCATTACTTGCATACAGTGTAACCTGTGTACTGTTGCATTACAGGTAATATGTTTAAACTAACGTCAACACATCATTAACAGTTTAACCCTTTTTCTATATTAATCGATAAGATCACCTCAGACAGCATTTTATATTTTGTTGGAAAGCTCAGAGGCCATTAGCCATGCAAATAGCACACATCTAGCCCATAATTGTTCGTATACATTTCACTTGTGTCATATGACTAATAGTTTGCAATCAACTTTACAGTTCTTGTTTTATGCAAACCAAAAGAGTGATGTGAAAAGTAAAAGTTTTGTAGTGTTTTTGTTCTGTTTTGGTAAGCAGCAAGGAAAAGAAATGTTCCTCTAATCATCTCGATGTATATAGCTGTAGCACACTGCATTAAAATGATGTAGAGCACTGCAGTTGCAAGCTGTGATACAAATAGGAACTTATTTTAAAAATTTAAACTATTTCAAGCATTGGTTGGACAAATGTATGTTTTGGGTATCCTGAAATCAGAAATAAGGTGAAGCCTAATGTGAAAAAAATGCATTTTTATTTGCGATTTATAGTCTGCAGTGTTTCAGCACTGTTGTGCAGTTGCATAGACAGTTCGTTATGTGAGTACAAGAAAAAGTTAGCATAGCCATGGGTTACAGCTGGTTGATTTGTGTTAAAATAAAATCTTCCAAAAATGGGATAATTAAAGGATGTATGTTTGTGTGATGTTATAGTTTATGCGTAATCCATTCCATTTAATATAAATACATTTAAATAACTAATTTATTAGTGTAACGTAAAATATTTCTTTCCCTATCCTCATGTTAAAAGAATGAATTATTACTGCTCATTTACATTGCACTATCATTTTGTGACTGCTTTTATACCTTTTAGATATTTTTTATACTTACAGTACTTCATTTGGGCGTTATAATAAAAGCACAAGTATGGAAAGAAAACTGGTCTTGTACAGTTTGTTGTATGTGTGCATATGACTTTTTTTCTAGCTTTTTTTAATGTCATATTAATTATGCTATTTCAGTTGTCCACGGGGAGAACACTTGTCTGTGACGTTAAAAACACAGGTAGTAGCCTGAGTAGTGGAAGACCAGGCAGGAGATTGGAGAGGCCAGTGGTTAGCTCTCAAATCTGGGGCAGGGATCATTGGCTTTGTGTGGGACACCAGTAGATGTTCACAGTTGGTCAGAAAAACACAGGTACATTTCCACTTTGACAGAATATGCCATGTGCTGGTAAAAGATGGAACAAAGATGTTTGCCTACTGTGTGATTTTGAGCAAGTCACTTAACCAGATGATCATTCTTCCATATCATCCCTGAAAAGGAGCATGAGTGCCAGTGGACTTGCTTGTTTACCATATGCATAAGAATTAAAATAAAAATGCATAGGATTGGTAAACTGTACCAACATACTTTGCATACATATTTTATACTCCCAGAAGAATCAGTAGGATGTAGCTAAAAACACCTAGAGATACCTGTAAGCTTTAATGAGGAAGGTAACACTGTGGACCCATTTGTGTGGTTTTATGGTACAAATTTTCTTTCTTTTCTCGGTTATGCGATTTTTCTTTTCTTTTTCTTTCTTTACTCCAAGCTCCTGCATTCAGGGATGTTTGCCTGCCAGTGGATCAGTAGGCCTATTCTCTGTGCCCAGCAGTTTTTTTTTCTACTGCTCATATGTTTCATATCTCTGTTATGATGTTTAGCATGGAAACATTTCTGAATTTGTCTTCAGAAGTATTCCTTACCATGTTTTATTTGCATTTGTTTTATTGTTGATCCAGCATCAACTCCCAAATATTTATATACTCCTCCTTGCTCAAGTTTTTATATCACATTCTTGTCCCAAACTCATGTTTTCCTGGCGTTGCAGTTTTCCTGCTTTAAAAGTTGCTTTTGCACATTTATCAAGACCAAATGACATTCATCTGAAAAAAAATATAACAACTTGCAGTTGTGCTTTTAGTTCCTCATCTAATGAACTATACAGTTTTAAATCATCAACAGAGAGAAGGTAAGAAGTCTTTACACTGTTGTTTTCTATGAGCCAGATTATAGCCATGGCCTAAGCTGTTGAATAAACATCTTAATGGATTAAGGGCAAGGCAGAATAGTAACAGTGAATCACCCTGGAATATCCCCCTTTTAATTTTTATCCCTGCAATAACAATTTGTTCTTTGTCATGGCTTAATTGCAAAGTGGTCTGCCACTGCAATGTAGATCAGTGTAGGGTGTATCTTGTATATTTTTAAGCACTCTTTTATCCATGAATGAGGGATACTATCAAATACTTTTTTGCAGTCAGTCCATGCCATACTAGATTCTTCCCCCCCTTTTTTTACAGTTCACTATGACTAACAACAAATGATCCTTTGTTCCATATGATTTTCTTTTATTGCCCTTTTGTTCTACTGCCATAATTGAGTTTTCTTCTAAATGATTATGAACTCTGTTGGCATCAATTCCTGCATATAGTTTGTACATCGTCAGAAGACAAGTTATTGGTCTATAATTTTTAGGGTAGCTTGCAGATTCGCTGTTAAGTAGGAGCATTGTTTTTCCTATAAGCCAGGTTGGCGTCTTCTCTGGGTGTGCATATAAATGGTTCTTACTCGTGGCTAAACCTTCATCTAAAGATGTTATTACTTTTAACCATAAGTTTGGTACTGCGTCCGGGCCTGGGATTTTCAAATTAGAGGCTTTTCTTATCTTTGTTTCAATCTCTCTAGCTGTTGCTTCATCCCATTTCATATCATGTACCTTTAAATTTCTTATTCTTTCTTTTCTACAGTAGAGAGAGAGCAGTGGTGTAACTTTAGGACTGTCCTTTGTAAACTCCCTGTCTATGATGTGCAGCTACTTTTTTTGAACTTCACATAATTAGAGATCTGGTAGGACCCCTTATGTTGCATACTTTCCCACAAGCAGGTATCCTTTTACCTTGTATTGAGCAGGTACCCGTCCCACAGTCAGCTTGAGATTTGTCAGTTTTGCACAAACCTACCCAGTTTGAAGCAAAAGGATTAAGAGATCATCTCTTAAATAGAGTTATGAAACACCTCTTCATTACACCACCCCACCAGAAGACCACTTCTTTGGAGCTGTGCACAGGCTAAGTCTGTGGCCCATTTGTTTCCCTCAGAAATGACAAGTGAGTACCTGGGGAAGAATAGGAACCATGAATCTTGTTCATCTGGAAACAAATCGTAAATTATTTCCAATTACCCAAATGCTACTTGCTTGGTTTGTTTTTCTTTACGTTTGTTGAGAAGATCCAGCTGGGCAAACACTATTTTTTTCCAAAAATGGCTCCAGTATTAAAGCAAAATGTAAAGTTTCACAGTGGTTATAAACATAGGTTTAGTAATACATCATTGGTTCTTTGGTAAACATTAAGCAATCAGCATGCAGATAATTACAAACCTAGCCAATGACATACATTTAAAAGTTCCTCCCAACCTCAAGAAGAGCAAAGCAAAATAGACCAGGATAATTTGAGGCTGTACATTTAGTTATCTACATCTACTTGGATGAGGATGCTGCATCTCTTGGAGAACAATAATCTTATGGAATAGTATGTTCATAAAGTAGGAACAATGGTATGTGGGAGCAGATAACTAGAGGAAAAGATGTGTGATGAGGGCAAGCAGAAGTTTGGACTGCAGGTTAGACACAGTCTGTCACTACCAGAGACTGTTACAAGAGTATAGGCAGAGAAAGGAGTACTAAGTGAAACCCAGCTCTACTAAATTTTCTGGCTGAGTCTAGAACAGAGGCTGCTATTAAAAACTGTATGATTAGTAGGGCATATAAAATACTGCATTATAGCTATGAGAATCAATCAGAGTAGGTTAGGTAGGACTGGGAAGAGAACCTGGAAAGGCAATTTAAAACAAACAATGGAAGAATATCAGTATGTGCAAGTAGTCCAGATGGTTTAGCATTTTTCTTGGAAGTGTTTGCGTAAGTATTTAATTCCCCAAGCAAACTTTAGAGAATTTTTCTTCTGGTAGATTGTAAATGCTGGAGTTGTGATGGGAAAGAGAGGTAATGGGAACATTTTTGGGGGGAAGTGTGGTGAATTAGATTTTAAAATTTCCATACAGAGTACTTTGACATGCATGCTGGTGGAGGAAATGGTTCTACATACAGAAATAATATTTTTTATGTGGGACACAGGATATGAATTGCCTAGCTCTAGTAAGGCCTTACCAAGTCTGATGCTGTCTGCCAAAAAAGCAATTACTAAAAAATGGAAATCAGAATCTAAAAGATGTAATTTAAAGTACTGAATATTGTAAATGAGAAGAAAGAAAATGGAAGTGAAATCAGACAAGGGAAGGAGTAAATTATATAGAAATAAATGGTATTTATGGAAATTATACATGCAGAACAATTTTCAGGAGTGTGCTTTAAAGGAAGGCAGGAATTGGGCAATTTATGCAATGTAGTGAATCATAGTTAAAGAAGTTTTTGAAAAAGTGGTACTCTGCCAGACTTGTAGTGGGAGTTTGTCCCAGAGATGGGAAATATAGTGGGATTTGAATCTGTCAAACCAGTGTGCCTTGTTTATCTGCTGATGGTTTTGTTTAACAGGATATTTCAGTAACCTTCTGTTCTGGTAAGGAGTAAGAGGTTAAAAAATATCCAGTGTTGTCTTTTCTGTCAGACTGAACAGGAGGAGTTATATGATCTAATTGAATCTAACCTCCATGCCCTTTTTCAAGAGTTTGCATCCAGGACTCTGGCTCCTTACCTACCAATAATTTCCTCTGTTCCCCCAGTAACAACTCAGATCTTTTGTTGCTTGATCTATCAAGACAAGTTTTCATGGGCTCAGTGTCTAGTGCTGTACAAGTGTTTTTTTTTTTTCTATTTATTTCTCATTTGTTAACCGAGTTAATCCAGCTGAGCCAAAGGCCGTTTTCAGCGGAGACCTGAGGAGAAAAAGCTACAATTACTTGCATGAAACTTAATTATGATTCTTTTTTTTTTAATGTCGCACATTCATAAAGCAGGAAATCTTACATAGTTGTAGTGTACATATTTACAGGACATAAGTTGCATATAAAGTATAAACGAGGGTAAAGTGAAACAGCTTTAATTTCATGCTAGTAGATCATTTATTACTGAGGACCGGTCCAGTTTGGTAGAGAAAAACGAGTGCCAATAAGCAGAGAGACTGGGACGTAAAAAGCTGAAAGGTTTGCAGTAGATAGGGGTACAGAGGGAGGGATTAAGTAGGAGACTGAAAAGATATTGAGTAGAGGAGAAAAGAGAAGGGGGGGATTAAGTAGGGTGGTCCTGGCATGGGCAGGCGCTAGAATTTAGTAGGTAGTTTGAGTTCAATTCTGAAGTGGGTTGTTGATTTAATGTTACAAGTATTGGTTGGGAGTTTGTTCTAGGCTTGGGATAATGTGCTTTTGTAAAGTAGCTTACCAATGTTTTTGTTGGTTTTGTAAATATTAAGGAGGTGTTAATCAGTGCTACATAGAGTTTGAGAGGGGGTGTATTGTTATATGAGGGAGGAGAGAGGTGGACAGGCTAAGGGTTTTGTGTAGTAAGCTGTGTGCAAACTGTAGTTGGGAAGAAGCCTTTTTCTTATTTGTATTGTTCTTTGCTCTTATAGCCAAACTTGTTTTGCTGTACTCCTTTGCATTTTGCCTCTTTTTGGAGAAATCTTTTTCCAGGAGTTTCTTTTTCTGCATTCCCAACCAGACTGCCTGCTGTGGCATCTTCCTTCAGGTCATTCCATCAAGTAGCCTTCAAATGCCAACATTGATTGGATGATGTGCAAGTTTCTTCAGACTTTGATCCAATTGTTTTGTCTTTCCAGTACCTATCCCACTGATAGTCCTGGATCTGGCCCCAATATTCCTGGCCATGATTTCTCCTTTGGAGTCTTTGCCTGCGGTACTGAGTGTTTACTGTAAGGCCCCCTTATTGAGTAGTCGGTGCTTTCAACTTTATCTCCAACTGTTTGTCACCCATTCAACTCCGAGTCCATCCAGTTGAGGTCTGTCTCCTAACTGAAGTGTCTGGAGGTTAGGCACTGGACTGCCTTGGAACCAAGTTGGATCTGAGGTTGGGTATTCCTTCTTTGGCCTATTTGGATTTAGGTGTCACATATTTGGCTCCAATTTCTGCTTCTGTTTTTGAAACATTTGAGAGGGTGCTCTCCAGAGCCAGAGAAGAGGTGGTGTTCCCACTCACCACTGTCCCAAGGCCCTCTTGGCCTTGTTCGCTCATCCTGTTTTCAGCAGGGACAATATTGCCTCTCTTCACCTTGATGGTACTTTATCAAGTTTTCCCTCCAATTCTGATTTTCCAAGAAGCCTCCATGGGGAGGGAAGGCCATAGGAAATGGTGCTGCTAGAGTGGAGGTATCTTTACTCATCGCTGGAGTCTGTCAGGGAGGATACAGATTTTGAGGAAGGGGAGGGATCTGCAAGATCCTGTGAAAGCATTATCTTTAGTGATATCCTCAATTTGATGAAATAGAACAGGGGTTGTAATACCAGAGTTCCCCCTCCAGAAGCATTGGTACTTATCAAGACTTTCAGGGCTGGTTTAACTTCTTCCTGGGTGGTCCCACCCACTGATGAGCTGACTGACTTGGTCTCTACACTTAGGAACTTGATATGGTAGAGCCTGTTCCATAGAAGAGAGGGAGAAAATATTAGTTGCCTCTAGGAATAAGTCCCATTGGCGCAAGGATCCCCTGATGGATGTCATGGTGGTTGTGGCAGGTACCAAAAAGCTCTCAGAAGCAAGCGTGTCTGTTCCTCCCCCTAACAGGTGATTTGGGAAACAGACTTGAACTTCAGTGATATTTGCTCTCTGCACTGAACTGCCTGACCCTTATGACTCATTTTCAGTGGGATTTTGTAAAGTGCTGTCCAAATCCCTCTTGGGTAATCTCCTTGCTGATGTAGGGTAGAAAGCTGCAACTCCAGTTTTTTTGACAAGTCTGTCTGAGGTCCATGCATCTGTTTTTGAACACAGCTGATAGCTCAGCTAGGGCACCAGGCACTGTCATCACAATACATTGGCATACCTAGATGCATCTATGCTGTTTTGTGCAAAGCTTCATGATCTTCATTAATGCCCCATTTTGATGCTTCAACATTCTTTGGACCTAAAGTAAAAGAGACACTTTTCAGAAGCAAGCAAGAGGGGCAAAACAATGTCTGCAGTAGGCATACGTTTCTCTATTGCCAAGGGATTTGTTCCCAATATCAGAATGGTGTAAAAAAAGCTGTGGTTTTGAAAGTCCCCAGGTTTTAGCCAAGACTTTTCTGCTGACAGACCCCAGGGCTGAGGGGGGAATAATTTCAATGGACATTGCCCAAGGGCAGAGGCAGACAGAATTAAGGGTTTTAAGGTCTCTACCTGATGCCCTTTGTGTTTCTAAATGGTTGCTCGACTGCCACATTCTTATCCCTGTACTGTCGCACCCAGTTAGTCATCACTGAACATTCATGGATACAAAAGATTCTCACTGGAGGAGGTTGTTATTCTTACTTTCCATCCAGTCAGTGGGAATTGGCAGCAGTAGTAGTAGCAAAGCTACTAGAAAAATTAGTAGTTGAGGAGGTACCACCAGTCCAACAAGGATTAGAAGTTCATTTGAGGTTCTTTTTGGTTCCAAAGAAGACAGAGGATCTTGGGCCCAATTTAGACTTAAGACATCTCAACCAATTTGTGAAACAGACAAAGCTGCAGATGGTCACTGGTCCACTCTACCTCTGCTGAAGAAAGATGATTGGATGTGCTTGGTAGATAGCCAGAATGCTTGCTGCGACATCAAAATAGTGAGGCAGTCCAGGAGCTATATCTATATCTGGCAAAGAGCCAGCCATTTCCAATTCAACGAACCCCCATGGTGTATACCAGTTCATGGTAATTGTCACAGACTAAGGCTGCACAGGTTCCAGATGTTCCACTATGTAGTTGACTGGCTCCTTACCACACCCACCAGGGATCTGTTTATTCAATACAGGGACTTTTGCTCTAGCTGGTCGTCCTCTTGGGAATTTACAGTCAATTTAATCAAAAGCCTTTTGTTACGGACACAGCACAGAGTTAATATGGTGTCACTTGCCTTCAACCTCACAAATTGCCAGACCCACAGAGCAGAGAGTACTCTCTCTCTGTAAAATGACTTCCAGGGTCCTATATCATCCAAATCCTCTGGCAAGCCTAGTACTAGGCAACACCAATAAAAGTTCCAGGATGCAAAGAAAATCACTAGTAACCAAAAATAATGCACCCAATGGCCATCAACAACATTGGTGCATTATTTTTGTTTACTATGTTTACTAGGGTTGATGGCTGGATACATCACTCTTGTTCAGCAGGCAAGATTTTACAAGAGGGTTCTACAGTGGAAGCTTTGTGTAGTGGGTGATGCCTCTTTTCCCAGTGCTTCTAGCATCCATTTACAGGAACGTCATTTACTGGTGGTTGACTGCTCCAATAGTCACATGGGGTCAGTCTTACACCCTCGATATTTAGTGTGACCACGAACACCTCTCCTCAGGGGTAGGGAGTATTACAATGGGAAGAGGGTTCAAGGCACTTTGTCAACGACAGAGGCCAGACTTACATCAACACCTTAGAGATAAGCGAGGTCCTCCTAGCATGGTAGGCATTCCAGAACTCCCTTCCCAAGGGGTGATATCCAGACAGGCAACATGGCTGTGGTCTTGTGGATCAACAAGCAAGGGTAAATACCATTCATACTGATTATGCTGGGAAGCCATAATGGTATGACAGTAGGCTATACTTTCTCAACACTTTCTGGTAGCAGTGTGCATCCTAGGGACTTCCAGTGTTATGGCATACAAACTGAGCAGGTTATTTCTACCACACAAGTGGTTCCCTCAGTCACTGGTGTCAGCCTTGCTGCAGTCTTTCACCTCCCATCTAAACAACAAATGCAACAGCTACTTTGTTGCAGTTTCCCCCTGAGGGGGAGTCATCGAGGAATGCCCTAATCCTCAGTTTGCCCAAGCTCTGTCATACACTTTTTCTCCATTTTTCCCTGATAACCAAGTTGTTTCAGAGGGCCATAAGGTGCAGGGCAAAGGTAATTCTCATTGCACCCCTTTCTTCCCAGCAGGTATGGTTCCTCCTCGATCTGGCATCATCAGAAACATATTCCCTAGTTGTTGAATCCTCATTCAGATCTCCTAATACATCCTTCCAGTCAGCCTTACTGAGACATAGACCCTGAAATTGACTACATGGTTTCTCTGCTTCCAATGATGGCCATAGATGCCAGGCTTTCACATCCAGTTGTGCACATCTTGTATTCATCAGAGAAAGTTAACATTAGAAAGGTTTGTGCAAACAAATGGAAGAGATTAGCTATCTGGGCTTTGGCTAAAGAGCTAGATCCCTTCTCAGCACAGTTGCCGTGTATCTTAGACATCATGGCAGGCTTGTTTCATCAAAGTGCACTTAGCCATATCCAACATTTAAGAAGCCAAAAATCAAGCCTCTGGTGGTGCTTTGAAAATTTGCAAAGCTGCCTTGAAGAAAACATTCCTTCTCTGATCTCCAATCAGAAATCCATTTCCTCCATGAGATATTAATAAGTGCTTCAAACCCAAACTAGGTCCCTCTCTGAATCACTGTATGCATTACTAAACTTTCTATCTTGGATGTTATGTACTTACCATAATGTTTCATGTGAGTTGTTCATCTCACCTTCATTCTTACTGATGGGTTCAGAGTTGATCCCTCGGCCTACTACACAGCTCGAGGTTTTCAAATAGCTCGAAGCCAAGTCCCTATCCCATGATGCACCTAGAGTTGCCTCAGATCTTGTTTGCTGCATATACCATGTGTCATTCTAGAACGCCATAAGCGAAAGTATAGAAGGGTTGAGTGACCAGGAAGGATCTAGCATCTCGATCTTCTAAAAGCCCAGGCGGGGGTAGGAGGGAGGGACGTAAGTATGAAGGCGAGATGAACAATTCACATGGAGTAAGTACATAACCTCTTTATGTGAAGTTGTTCTATCTCGCTGTTCATTCTTACTGATGGGTAGCATTCCCCAGCACCATCTATCTTGGGTGGCTCACGGGAGTATATTTTTCAGGACAGTGGATCCAAAGGAGGCCCTGTCAACTTTGTAATGAGTGATAAAGGTATGAGGTCTTGACCAAGTGGCTGCTGCACAAATGTTATCAATAGGAAGTCTAGCAGAGGATGTAGAAACTGCTCTGACTGAGCTTTAATTTAAGTTGCAAAGGCATATTGGCAGCTCAATAAGTAAATGTGATACTATCAGATAACCATTTAGACAGAGTTGTTTTAGCCACTGACATACCTTTCCTGGCGTCTGACAAGGAAAAAGCTGTTCAGATTTCCTAAAATCTTTTGTTCCAAGTAAAATCTGAGCTGTCCGTGAACATCAAGTTTGTGGAGCATGTATTCTAGATTGTTGGAGTGATTGGGCAGGAAAATTGGCAAATCAATAATTTGGTTAATTCAGTGCAAACCTTAGGCAAAAAGGAGGGGTTTGTTCAAAGGGTGACTGTCAGCATGGAAAAATCAAGTAAGGAGATTTAATGTAAAGACTTGAAGCTCTGACACTGCAGGCAGAAGTAATAGCCACTAAAAAGATAGTCTTCCATGACAAGAATTTGAGGTCACATGAGGAAGCTGGTTCAAATGGAGGAAGAATAATGTGGGGAAGCATAAAAAAAGTAATATTCTTACCATAACGTTCCATGTGGAGTGTTCATCTCGCCTTTGTTCTTACACACGGGTTCAGAGCCGATCCTCGGCTCCGAGTCGGCCGCATAGCAAAGCTCTGCATCTTAGAGAAGCTCGAGACCAGGCTATATCCCACAATCCTCCCTGCCATTACTCAGATCTAGTTTGCAAGTAAACCAGACCAACCAAAAACCTCAGGTGCTAAGGCTACACACTGCCACAGAACACAGAGAGACTCTCTCACTTAACAAATTAACTAAGGGTAGTGAAATATACCCCATGAGGCAAGAAACAATATACCCGGAAGGGGTCAAGGCATTTCGACCAGACTCTAGTCCTACTCGTTCTTACAAACACGTGAGGGAGGGAAGGGAGGGAATGTAAGAACAAAGGCGAGATGAACACTCCACATGGAACGTTATGGTAAGAACATAACTTCTTTATGTGAGAGTGTTCAATCTCGCCGTTTGTTCTTACACACGGGTAGCGTCCCTAGCTCAGTCACCCCGAGTGACTCATGGAAGAACGTTCCTAAGCACAGTGGAACCAAAAGATGTCCTGTCTTTGGAGGCTTTGTCAACCCTATAATGAGCGATGAAAGTATGTGGTTTAGACCACGTGGCTGCTGCACAAATCGTGTCCAAAGGCAGACTAGCTCTATGAGCCAAAGAAGTGGAAACGGATCTGGTAGAATGGCCCTTAGGTTTGGCAGGCAAGGCCTGATTCGACTTAGAATATACAAAGGCTATACAATCAGTAAGCCATTGAGATAGTGTACGTTTTGTAACTGCCATGCCCTTTTTATTGTCTGCGAACGCGACAAAAAGCTGATCTGTTTTCCTGTAATCTGTAGTCCTATCCAAATAAAATCTTAGTTGTCTGTGGACATTCAACTTGTGCAGCATATACTCCAACTTGCTGGTATGGTTCTTGAAAAAGGTAGGGAGTTCTATGGACTGGTTAATATTCGTGACAGAACATACCTTAGGAAGGAAAGACGGATTTGTTCACAAGGAGACTCTATCTGGGTGGAAAATTAAGTAAGGCAGCCTGACTGATAGTGCTTGCAGCTCTGAAACTCTTCGAGCTGAAGTAGCAGCTACGAGAAAAAGTGTCTTCCATGACAAGAACTTCAGGAGGCAAGAAGAGGCTGGCTCAAAGGGTTGCAATGTTAGTTGTGACAATAATAAATTTAAATTCCATGGGAATAAAGGGTCTCTGACGGGCGGTCGAAGATGGAAGGATCCTTTCATAAAAGCCTTACAAAGCCTGTGGGACATAATAGGAGAACCGTCCTCACCAACATGGTAGTTGGATATGGCCGCCAACTGTACTCTTAGTATGGAAGTACAGGCTCCTTTGTGAAAAAGGATAGATAGAAATTCTAGAACTTTATGTAAAGGAGCTACTAGGGGGTCCAAGTGTTGGCTAGATGCCCAGTATACAAAGCGTTTCCATTTACTCCTGTAGAGTTTTGTAGTGGAAGCTTTATGAGAGGCAACCAGAATGCGTTGAACTGCCGGAGAAAGTAGATCAGACCTGGCTAGGCAGGGAAGTGGAGCAGCCAAGCTGCTAGTTTGAGGGATAGAAGAGACGGGTGAGGAACTCCTGACGAATGGGTCAGTAGATCTGGTACTGGGTCCAGGATCCACGGTTCCTCTGTTTGATGGGCTCGAAGAAAGGGAAACCATATCTGTCGAGGCCAGAATGGGGCTATGAGTATAATTGTCCTTTCCATGTTCCTGGCTTTCTGAAGAAATTTGGGAATCAAGGGGGTAGGTGGAAATGCATATAGGAGACCCGGGGGCCAATCGTGTATCAGTGCGTCCCTGGGGACATCCCCCGGAGAGGGTAGCAGGGCAAAATAGCTTCTGCATTTGGTATTCATCAGGGAAGCAAATAGATCGCAGCAAGGCTGGCCCCATCTGCGGAAAATTCTTTCCGCCACCTGTGGCTTGAGGGACCACTCGTGAGGTAGCAGGATGGCTCTGCTCAACCTGTCCGCAATGACGTTGGATGACCCCAGGATGTGCGTTGCTATCAGAAAACGACCCGTGGACTCTGCCCATTTCCAAATTCTCATGGCCTCTCTGCATAATGGGTAAGATCTGGTTCCCCCCTGTTTATGTACCAGACTACAGACATGTTGTTTGTCTGAACTGCTACTGTTCCTAGAGGTAGGGTTTGAAAGTGTTGCAACGCCAGGAACACCGCCCTCATTTCCAGAACATTTATGTGCAGGTTGTACTCCATGTTGGACCATTCCCCTTGGACTGTTCTTCCCTGAAATAGTCCCCCCCCACCCTATCAGAGAAGCGTCCGTGGTTATCGTGGCCGTCGGATTGGGTAGAACAAATGGACAACCCATAGTGAGATCCTGCCTGTACACCCACCATGAGAGGTCTCGTTTGCAAGAATCTGTTATCAGAATCTCGTGCGCTAGGGGGAACTGCTGGAACGACCACTGCGTGAACAGCAGCCATTGGAGGAGCCTCATGTGCAATCTCCCCATAGGAACTGCAATCAGGGACGCTGCCATGAGTCCCAAAACCTTCAACACTAGTTTGGCCAGGGCTTTCTTGCTTTGCAGTAGAAGAAGAACCTGTTCCTTGAGGGATGAAGCCCTTATTGGATGGAGCTTTACCAGTGTTAAACGTGTATCTAGGTCTGCTCCGATGAATGAAATATGCTGTGAGGGCAGTAAGGCAGATTTTTCGAAGTTTATGGAAATCCCTAGGTGGGAACAAAGGTGGACTGTGTAGTCTCTGGCTTGTATGAGGCGACGCTCGGTGGTGGCGGTGAGGAGCCAGTCGTCCAGATAGGGAAACACCCGGAATCCTAGACGTCTCAAGTGAGACGCTACCACTGCCATGCATTTGGTGAATACCCTGGGGGCTGGGGTGAGCCCAAAGGGCAGGGCTCGAAATTGAAAGTGACTGGCTCCTAGCCGGAAGCGCAGGTGATCTCTGGATGGTCTGGCCATTTTGATGTGGTAGTACGCATCCTTGAGATCTATCGAGCACATCCAGTCGTCCTTCTGTAAAAATGGAAGGATTGATTGAAGCGTGACCATCCGGAACTTTTCCTTCTTCACGAAGGTGTTGAGATTGCTGAGATCCAAAATTGGTCTCCAGTCCCCTGTCTTTTTTGGAACTAAAAAGAACCTTGAGTAAGTTCCGGATCCTCTTTGGTCCGCCGGGACTGGTTGGATGACTCTTTTTTCGAGCAGCTTTGAAATTTCTATTGCTGCTGGGCCTCGCAGATGGGGTGGCACATCTGGAAACCTTCTTTGTTGGGGTGGAGTTGATATAAAGGGGATTTTGTATCCTCTGGTTACAATGCTTTTTACCCAAGAGTCCGAGGTAAGAGCCAGGCCTGTGGGTATAAAGCCAAGCGACCCCCGACTGCCTCCAGAGCAGGACAGTCGGGCCCCCATTCAGGAGTGCTGGAAAGGCTTACCAGGGACAGGATCCCTGTTGCCTTGGTTCTGCGGACCCCCTCTGCCACCGGGGTGACGTCTTCCATTTCTACCCCCCCCCTGCCTCTGGGGGGGGGCATCACTCTGTGTGGCCTGGAAAGATCCCTGAGTTTTACAGAACCACATTTTTCCGCCTCGTTGCCCTTTGGGGTATGGTCTAGTTGGAGCAGAAAAACGGACTCCGACAGCAGAGTCTTTCCTTCTTGCTCACACCGAGTTAGTGTCTCCTTCACTTTGGGCCCAAAGAGAGTGGCACCATCAAAGGGGGCGTTGGCGAAGGAAGACTTGAAGGCTTCCACAAATGAGCACAGCCGCATCCAGGATTGTCTTCGTAGAGCAATCACTGAAGCTGCAGCTCTACTCGATCCTTCAGCCGCATACGAGATGAGCCTCATGGATGAGTTCACTATGGAGATAAGGGTGTTAAGCTGTGCTGTTACCTTATCTGAAACAGCAGCATCTGTGTTACCCTGGAGGGTATCTCCCAGCTCCTTGATGAGATCCCTCTGCAGACGTGTAAAATGTGTCAAATAGTTTAGCGAACGCATAGAAAAAGTCGCTGAACTAAAAACGCGCTTCCCATATCTGTCCATAGTCCTAGAATCCTTATTAGGAGGATGAACAGAAGAAGAAGACTCAGACATCTCCTTTTTAGTGGCTGCTGCCACCACCATAGCGTTGACCGGAACTCCCTTGGTGAGATAAACCTTGTCCTGGGGGGCGGTGATAAATTTGCTCGGTTTTCGAGGGACCGGTTCCTCTGTGTCCAGTGTCTCCCACGCCCTTTGAGCAATTAAATCCATTAACTCATCGAAGGGCGGAGTAACCCAGGAGGTAGAAGGTTGAGCACCAAAAGCCTTCAGCAGCACCGACTCGTCCTCAGTGGGGGCTAGGGACTGCCAATCACCCGTCTGTTTTAAGATCTCCAAGATGTCTGCAAATGAGACATCCTCTGCCTCTGCCTCATCCAAGTCAGTGTCAGATGTTAGAGATTCCTGCGGGGAATCTAAGTGCCTCCTCTTGCACAGTCTTTTCCTCAGAACCTCATCGGAGGGGGCTTCCGGTGAGGCCTCCGAGGAACAGGGGGCACCCTCTGGGGGTGGCTGAGGCAATGGTGCTCTACGCTTTGGATGGGTCGTGGGGGCAGAAACAGAGAGCGACCCCTTAGGGGAGGAAGAAGACACCTCTGATGAAGTGGTTGTCTGTGCAGACAAAACCTTCCTCATAAGGTCAAAAACCCCTGAACCCCGGGCCGAGGACTCCTCCGGTTCCGAAGAACATGGAAGCATCCCAGACACGGGCGCCATGGGCCCCGACCCCGAGGATAGAGCAGAGCCAATCTGCGCTGAGGCCCCGAGAGGGAGAGTCGGCACAGAAAGGTCGGTACGACTCTCGGTCCCAGAACAGAGGAGAGATCGTCGGCTCCGCGACTCACCTACAGGTTCCGAAGGAGTCAAGTCAATGGTGTCGATCGTGCAATGGATGGTTTCAGCACTGAGGGCTCCACTATCATCGGCTCATCCTCTCCCGGCTCCGAAGACTGGATGGGACTCGAAGGAGGACCTGTTGGAGATAAAGGGAGGCCTTCTAGTTTCAACACCAATTGGAAGGAAACTGCAATCAACTTGGAAAGGGGCGTGTTCTCCATAAGTTTCTGCACGACACGATCCACATCTGTATCGGATAACTGTCTGGAAGATCGGGTCGAAGGGGCCGAAGATGGCACCGACCGAAGAATGGACGGTGGCGGTAGCTCCGACACCGTTTCCAAGACCTGGGGCTCAGTGAAAGACAAACGTTCGACACTCGGCCCTGAAGTCTGTGGAACCGGCAAACGAACCTTCGAAGATGAACTCGGAGCCAATGACATGGGCTCCGACATCTTCGACCCCTTCGAGGACTTAGAAGCCTCGTCCGATTTGTCTAAAGCCTCCTGGAAGGCAGGCTTAAGTAGTCCCCTATCTATAAGTTTCCTGCGTCTATCTGTCATGACCCTCCCGCTGAAGGAATGGCATATAGAGCAATCCTCTTGTAGGTGGAGAAGGCCAAGACAGTAGACGCAGGAAGTGTGGTTGTCAGTGATGGACATTTTCCGTCCACACTGACATCTTTTAAAGCCGGATTTGGATTTTTCTGACCTAACCGGTAGAAGTAAGACACTCTACTATGAAAGACTTTAAGACACTAGCTATAATAACTAATAACTATTAAGTAAAAAAAAAAAAAATATATATATATAAGCATTGCTATAAGTGGGAAAAAGGAGGTAGGCCACAAAAGGGGACCTGTAAAAATATGACAGGATTAATTATAACAACACACACACACACACTAGCACTATATCAAAAACTAACTTTAAGAACTTTAAGAACTTTTTAAACAAGAAAGATAAGAATCTTATCTGTAATATAACAAAAATCTCTCTGGTCCGAGCTCTCGTCGATGTGATCCGTTGCAGCGGCAAACTAGATCTGAGTAATGGCAGGGAGGATTGTGGGATATAGCCTGGTCTCGAGCTTCTCTAAGATGCAGAGCTTTGCTATGCGGCCGACTCGGAGCCGAGGATCAGCTCCGAACCCGTGTGTAAGAACAAATGGCAAGATTGAACACTCTCACATTTTAGATTACATGGGGAATAGGGAGATTTCACAGGTGGTCTGTGATAAAAGGTCCCGTTGAGAAAGGCTTTGGATAATTTGTGACCCAATATTCAATCCTTCGAATCCAAGATGAAAGTTAGAAATGGCAGCAAGCTGAACCTGACCAGTTGCTGCTGCTGCTCCTTTGTTGAAAACCATGGTCAAGAACTGTAAAATAGAAGCCATAGTGGCTTGGTAAAGATCAATATTCTTAGAGGCCCATATAGAAAATTATTTCCATTTGCTAAGGTGTAGATTCCTCATAGAGGATTTATGAGAGGATAAGGGAATTTGTTTGGTCTCATTAGAAAGGTTATGGAACCTGGCTATGATGGGAATTGGAGCAGCCAAGCTGTCAGCTTTAGGGACTGCAGAGAGGGATGAAGTTCCCCCAATGAGTGCGTCAGAAGGTTTGGAACTGGGTTCAGAATCCAAGGGTCCACCAAAAGGTGAAGTCGAAGGAAATTGAACCAAATATGACGAGGCCAATGAGGGGCTAATTAGAATGATGGTCCTTCCCAGAGTTTTTGCTTTCTGTAGAACCATGGGTATCAACGGGATTGGTGGAAAGGCATAGAGGAGGACCCGGAGGCCAGTCGTAAACGAGTACGTCCCTTGGGGCTTCTCCCACAGGGGGAATCGGGGCAAAGTAGCTTCTGCATTTCATGTTCATGTGACTGGCAAAAAGGTCACAGCAAGGCTGGCCCCACCTGTGGAATATCCTGTCCGGTATTTCTTTCTTGAGGGACCACTCATGGGGCAACAAAACTGCTCGGCTCAGCTTGTCTGCTATCACATTGGATTTCCTCGGGATGTGCGTTACTAACAGAAAGTGCTGGGTGGATATAGCCCACTGCCATACTCTTAGGGCCTTGCGACAAAGGGGATATGACCTGGTTCCTCCTTGTTCGTTCAAGTACCAGACCACTGACATGTCTGTCTGAATCACAATAGTACCCAGAGGAAGAGTCCTGGAAGTACTGCAACGCCAAAAGTACTGCTTTCGTCTCTAAAATATTGATATGCAGATGTCTCTTGATTGATCCATGTGCCTTGGGCTGTCCTTCCCTGAAAATGCCCCCCACCCTGTCAGGGAAGTGTCCACGGTCACTGTGGCCACTGGTGGAGGTAAAACAAAGGTACGTCCTATTGTGACATGAAGTGAGGTCAACCACCACTGAAGATCCTTTTTGCAAGAGTTTGTGATCATTATCAGGTGAGACATGGGAAGCTCTTGGTAAGACCAATGAGTGAACAGCAGCCATTGCAGTACGTGTTCATATGACCCAGTGATATGGCCAGAATTGCAGCTGCCATCATGCCTAACAACTTTAGAACTTCTGATGCTGGAGCCTTGTTTTTGGATATCAGAAAGCAGACCCGCTGACGGAGTAGTAAGACTCTTTCTACTGGAAGTCTTAGTGTGGTGGTGGCGGTGGTGTCCAGTTCTGCTCTGATAAAAATGGTATATTGCAATGGCGACAAGGCAGATTTCTGAGTTTATTGTAATGCCCAGCTGGCTAGAGAGTGGAGTCCCTGGCTTGAATGAGTTGATGTCTGGTGGTGGCAGTGAGGAGCCAATTGTCTAGGTACGGAAACACCTGGAATCCTAACCTTCTCAGGTGAGCCGTGACCACTGCCATGCATTTGGTGAACACTCTGGGGGCTGTAGTGAGACCAAAAGGCAGGGCTCGAAAATGGTAATGATTGGCTCCCAGCCGGAAGCGCAGATGAACCTTGGATGGTCTGGCCATTTTTATGTGGTAGTATGCATCCTGGATATCTACCGCACACATCAAATTGTCTTTCCCTAACAAAGGGAAGTATCGACTGAAGTGTGACCATCTGAAACTTCACTTTCCTGACAGATCTGTTTAGTTTGCTGAAATCCAATATGTCTCCAGACCCGTTTTTTTTTTTTTTTTTTTTGAACTAAAAAGAATCTTGAGTAAGTTCTGGATCCTATCTGGCCTGATGGGACTGGTTGGATGACTCTTCCTTAACAATGTTTGGACCTCTACTGTTGCTTGTTCCCTGTAACTGGGTGGAATGTCTGAGAATTTTCTTGTCAGTGGAGGGGGCGTGGTGAATGGAATGAAGTATCCTCTGGAAATTATGCTTTGTACCTAATTGTCATTTGTTATTTTGAGCCAGATGTCTGGGTACAAAGATAAGCGACCCCGGACTGCCTCCAGAGCAGGACAGTTGGGCCTCCTTTCAGGAGTGCTGGTAGGGCTTTCCCAAAGAAGTGATTTCTGTCGCCCTGTTTTTGTGGACCCCCTCTGCCGTGAAGGTGGCGTCTTCCATTATTGCCCCCCTACTCTGCCCCTGGAGGGGGGGGGGTTCACCATGTGTGTCCTGAAAGACTCCTTAGGCTTTTTGGAACCACATTTTCCCTCCCATTTAACCCTTGGCATAGGGTCTGGTAGGGGTGGAAAAACGGACTCCAAAGGCAGACAGTCTCTACTTCCTGCTCACACCTGGTGAAAGTTTCCTTGACTTTGGGCCCAAAAAGAGACGAGCCCTCAAAAGGGGTATTCACAAAGGATGACTTGAAGGGCTCTGTGAAGGAACACAAGCACATCCAGGAGTGTCTCCTAAGAGCAATTCCTGTAACCACTGCCCTACTCGTTCCATCAGCTGCATAAGAAATGAGGCGCATAGACGAGTTAACAATGGAGCTGAGGGTAGCAAGCTGGGAAGCAACTTTGTCTGAAACTCCTGCAGCTACTATACCCTGAAGAGCATCTCCCAGCTCTTGAGATCTCTTTGTAGTCTCATGAAATGGGTTAAGTAGTTGAGCGAACAGAATGCAAAAGTCACTGAACTAAACATGCGCTTCCAATATCTACCCATGATCCTGGAGTCTCTGTTAGGACGGATAGTAGAGGAAGTTTCTGACCTTTCCTTTTTGGTGGCTGCCACCACCACCATGGCATCAACTGGCACACCTTTGATCAAAAAAGATGCATCTTAGGGAGCAGATATAAACTTATTAGGCCTCCTAGGGACAGGCTCCATGGTGTCCGGAGACTCTCACGCCCTTCATGAGACCAGCTGCATAAGCTCATCGAAGGGTGGAGACACCCAAGAGGTGGAGGACTGAGACCCGGAAGCCTTCAGGAGAACCAACTAGTCTTCAGTAGGGTTTGTGAAATGCCAGTCACCCCTCTGCCTAAGGATTTCTAGTATCTCAGCAAATGAGATATTCTCAGAGGGGGACCGTGGGGACCCTTCTGATTCATCCAAGTCAGTATCAGATGTTAGGGACTCCTCTAGATGTTTCCTCTTACAAACTCTGTTTTTGTGAACCTCATCAGTGGGAGCTTCTGGTGAGGTCTCAGAAGAGCATGGGCCACCCAACGGGGCTTCCTGAGTTTCTGGGTTTCTATGCTTTGCCAGGATCTGTGAAGCAGACACAGGCGCTTTAGGTGATGAGGAAGCCAGACCTGAAGTTGAGGACGTCTTAGAAGACATAACGTTCCTCAGGCTTTGAAGGCACCTCTGCTCCGATGTGAAGGGACTGACGGATCTGAGGAAACCATTGATACCCCTGGGACAGTGGGCTCCGAACCAGAGTTAGGAGCCAAGCTCATCCAAGCCGAAGACCCGAGAGACAGAGTTGGAGCTGACAAGTTGGTCCAACTATCTTCCCTGGACCCAACCAGAGAGTGTTGACTCCTAGAGTCCTCGATCGGCACCGAGGACGTCAGAGTGAACAGAGCTGAAGACACTGAAGCAGGCATCTGCTCCGAAGGCTCCACAATCAGCAAGTCCCGACTCCCCCAGCTATGAAGGACTGGTATGGCTCGGAGGAGGAATAGTTGTAGCTGGCATAAGGGTATTCAGCTCCGAAGTGGCCTGGGTTGGAGCCAATAAAAATTTTGCAAAGGTCGGTGCCTGTAAAAGCTTCTGCATCACACGATCCACATCCAAATCTGACATGCTAATAGAAGACTGAGATGAATGAATTGATGGTTGTAGTAATGGAGATTTTGGAATTTCGGATACAGGTTCCAAAACTAGGGACCGGCTCTGAAAAGATAAGACAGGCTGCTCTGAGACCTGTGGAGCCGATGTCACAGACCTTTTTAATTTTTTTAATTTCATGAAGTCTTGGAAGACTTTGAGGACTTATTAGATCCATCCTGGTCACTCAAGGCCTCCTGGGAAGAAGGTTTCAATAAATCCCTATCAATGAGTTTCCTCTTTCTTTCTCGGAAAACCTGAAAAGAAAAATAATGGCATATGGAGCAGGTTTCTTATAAGTGTAATGCACCTAAGCAATAAACGCAATTGATATGTCTGTCAGTGGCAAACATCTTCTGCCCACATTTAGGGCATTTTTTAAACCCTGACTTAGGGTGTTTGTCCTTGTCATCAGCCATGACAGAAAATTGGACACACCCCAACAACAATCAAATATATAAATAAGCCTTCTAATAAAAAACAGGCTAAATATCCAGACACAAGCCCTTCAAACTAAGGCACACACACACTTTTTATCTAAGCAGATATCAATTAGTGACAAAATCACTAAATACAAATAACCAAGCTATACACTACTAACGTTAATTCTAATAACTATAAAGCTGTGACATAAGTCACTAAGCACACAATACTATTTAGAAGAAAAAAGGTGACAGAAGGTCACTAAACTTTTAGTTATGTACTCACCATAACTTCAGATGTTTGGGATCCATCTCGCCTACTCGGCTCCGACTCGGCACGCTTATGCCAAAGAGCGAAGTCTCTTATTGGCTGAGCTTACTATATCCCAGGATGCACCACTACCAGTCCCCCAGATCTAGTTTGTCCCATACATGCAGCACTGCTTATATAACATCGCCAGATGAAACAAGATAAAAACAGTAGAACTCAAACCGTTCAATCTCTTCTGATCTCCAAGGCAGGGGGAAGGAGGGTGGGTATTAGGAATGTAGGCGAGATGGATCCCAAACATCTGAAGTTATGGTGAGTACATAACTAAAAGATGTTATGTGATCCTATCTACATTCTGACTGATGGGACAGCGTCCCTAGCACCTGAATCCTGGGTGGCTCACTGGAAAACACTCCTGAGTACCGTGGAACCAAATGATGCTCCCTTTAGATGCCACATCCAATTTATAGTGGGAAATGTTGGACAAATCTCAGAAATAGCGAGCTTGGAATGAAATGCAATAGAGGGTAGCCATAGCTCTAGTAGAGTGAGCTTTGACAGATGTTGTAAGTTGCTTATTTGAAGAGGAATAAGCCTGAGTTATGCAATCTCTAATCCATTTGGCAATAGTAGCTTTAGTGATGGTTTTACCCAGTTTATTATCTGAAAAGGACACAAACAATTGGTCTGTTTTTGAATTTGTTGAGTCCTGTCTAGATAGAAGCGCAATTGCCTGTGAACATCCAACTTATGCAAGGTGTATTCCGCTTTGTTTGAAAATTTTGGAAAGAAAACTGGTAGCTCTAGAGATTGTTGGTGACAGAGATTAGAACAAACTTTGGAACAAAGATGGATTAGGCCTAAGTGATACTCTATCCTTGTGAAAAATCTGGTTTGATAGATAGGGCTTGAAGTTCTGAAACTCTTCTTGCAGAGGTAATTGCAATTAAGAAGGCAGTTTTCCAAGACAGATATTTCAACTCACATGTTTCAAAGGGGAAGATGTTACAAATCAAGATCCCAATGGAGGCAGGATGAAAAACTGGGGTCTTAAAAGCACAGCACCTTTCATGAAAGTTTTACATAATCTGCTACTCATCAATGGTGGGTCTATGGATTCTTTGGAGATAGCTGCTAGTTGGACTTTAATAGTAGAGACTGAAGATCCTTGGTTAAACAAGGATGTTAAAATTTCAAGACCTCTGGTATCGTAATAGGGTCTAAGCCTCTGAGTTGAGCCCAGATAGCAAACCTCTTCCACTTACTGTGATACAATTTCTTAGTGGTGGGTTTGTGGGCTGAAGATAAAATGTGAATAACTTCGGGTCCAAGGTGTGATTTCTGACTAAAGGAAGTGGAGAGCCAAGCTGTTAATTTCAAAGTGTGAAGGGACTGGTGCTGTTGTCCCGACTGATGAATCAGAAGGTTTAGATCCAAAACCAAGGACCGTCCAGAGCATATTTCTGTAGGTAGCAATTAGAATCATTGGACCCCAATTGGGAAGCTTTCTGGATGACTTTGGGGAGGAGTGAAACGAGAGGAAAAAAAAGCAGTCCTGGTGTTGCAGGTTGACTAGATAGCATCCAGCTAGCTTCTTCTCCTTGGCGGAAAAGAAAAAAAAGCTTGCACTTTTGTGTTTTGTTGTGTAACAGTCACGGCAGAATCCCCCATCTTTGAAATGAAAATCTGAGCTGCTACTGTTTGAGAGAATAGTCCTGCTCAGTCTGTCTGCCAATACATTGGATTTTCCTGGAATGTGGGCGGTTGGTACCACACCCTCTCTCTGCAAAGGGTAAGATCTGGTCCCTCCTTGTTTGTTTAGATACCAGACCACCCGACATGTTGTCTGTGTGGATAGCGATAATGCCTTGAGAGAAAGTTGTGGAGGGCTTGTAGGGACAGAAGTACAGCCCTCATTTCCATGGAGAAATGTTTGTTTGGAAGCCAAGGGAGGCATCAGGTGGCTGCATAACAAAGGTCTTCCCTGATTCAGATTGGATGGCAGAAGCCACCAGCGGAGGTTTCTGTAATCAGTATGTGATGATTGAGGAGATCCTGAAAGGACCATTGTGTCGATAACAGCCACTGAAGAATCCTCATGTGCAATCTTGCCAGAGGAACTAGGAGAACTGTGGCAGACATTGAACCTAAAAGTTGCAGGACCAACCTGGCTGGGGCTTTGGATCTTAGAAGCAGGGCTCGGACTTGACCTCATAATGTTTGTATCCTTTCGGTAGGAAGGAAGATTCGCATCAATTTTGAGTCTATCTCTGCTCCTGAATCTTATTATCGTTGAAGGCAAGAAGACAGACTTTGACCAGTTGAATGTAATTGGTTCTCTAGTAGTAGATGCCTGGTGGTGGCAGTCAGGAGCCAGTCCAAACATCTTTCTCCAACAAAGGGAGAATGGACTGTAAAGTGACCATTGAATTTGGACTTTTTAGTTTGCTGAGATCCAAAATGGGTCTCAGGTTTCTACAGCTGCAATTTCGACTGGGTGGTGGGTCGGGTTAAGGAGGATCTCTAGAATGTCTCAAATGACATCATCGAGGATCTCTAGAATGTCTGCAAATGAGACATCATCCGAGGATGATCTGACGGACTGGTCAGAGCCGACTTCTTTTAGCAGGAGAAGGAGAGGACGCTAATGCTTCTTCAAAAGGGTTTTAGGTTTTATTTAAAAATCTTAATTTTTTTTCTCCTCTCTGCCCTCGAGGGAAAGCAACGACACACTGGACAGCTTCCTGCAGGAGCCTGAGACATTATAGCAACAAATTTAGTAACTCTATCACAGAAAAAACACACTTTTTTTTTAAAAACTGTCTACACTAAAAGATTAGCTACGGATGCGATTAAGATTGACAGTCCGACAACTACAGAAAATAACTAAAGGATCTTAGAACCCTAAGGATTTTAAAACAATTGACTGACAGGAAAGGCCCTTCAAGAACAAACACACAATCACACACAAAATTTTCCACAAAATACCAGTCACACTTATAGCTGTTAAAACAGCTTTTTTGTTATAAATTAGAAAATGACAGACAGAAAAGTTAGTGGTGCATCCTGATAGGATCACATAACATCAACTTTTAGTCAGAACTTTAAATAGGCCTAAGAAAAACATGAGGCCAAAAATTAAGATATGAAAAAGACACAAAGGAAAGGGAAATGACAGATAAAGCTGTAGAAGCTTAGCTAACTAACTATATAACTATATTTTGAAATATAATAGAAGTAAGGTTTTTACTGGCCCGAGCTGGCGAGAACCTCCTATCTGTTGCAGTGGGAAACTAGATCTGAGGTAACTCTAGGTGCATCATGGGATAGGGACTTGGCCTCAAGCTATATGAAAATATCAAGCTTTGTAGTAGGCCAACTCGGAACCAAGAGATTGGCTCTGAACCAATCAGTAAGAATGAACAGTGAGATAGAACAACTCCACATCTATTTTTTTAGTAGCAGTCACCTTAGCTTGGAAGATCTTGGAGTTAGTTGCAAGTATTATCCTGCAAGCTTCCATATCTTGTATTTCATAAGGATAGGCTTTTACTATGGACCAAGCCTCATTTTCTTCCTAAAGTGGCATCAGAAGCAAATCTTAATCAGACGATTAGCCTAACAGTTTTCTTGCCAAACTTTTCAAAAGGGGATATACTTTTCATTTCAGGATGTTTATCATCAGCTGAGATTTTATCTACATTGCAGCAAAAATATTAGGAAAACAGACTAGCTATTTCTTGCCAGTTCAAATGTCAAATTGGGTCAAGGAGTTTCTGAAGTGAATTTATCTTGGCGACTCTCCAACTACATCACTTTTGTTTACAAGGAGATGGGTTTACTATTACCAGACAAGGCCTCTGGGGCTTACTTTGGTACAATAATAATAGATGAAATTTGTGATGTGGATTCTTGGTCTACCATTCCTACTTTGTGTCACATTACAAGCTGGATGTGCAGTGTAGATACCATGCATCTTTTGGCACTACTATACTTCAGAATATCCTTCAATGAGACTTCCCTAGATTCTTCTGGTAGCTTGGGAATCTGTCCCATCTGCTGAGTCAGACAGAAAAGGTAACATCAGATACAAAAGAAGTTAGATCTGTGTGGTCTTATTCCATCTTGGTCAACATTCCCTCCCTCCATCTCTTTCCTAAATTGTCATTGTATGTCTCTTGATTGATCAGTTGAACCTGACGAGGGACTTTTCTTGCTGACAGTCTGGAGCTGTTTATCATCTTTATGTCCTGTTGCATAAGTTAATTTACTTATTTATATTTATTTCCAGTTTTATGACCAGGGAGGTCCACTGGGCTCAACGAGCCCATTTTCAGTGGAGGCCCATGGAGAAAAGCTCCACAGTACAAAGTAATAGCTACATAATTCAAAATACAATACACAGTTGCAAAAGGTACAGTAAACAACTTGTAGGTGTTAAATAGCAAACTAAGCACAGTTGAACTGCAATATACATATTTATAGGCTGAGAACAGTAGTAGAGAGTAGAATTTGTTCATAGGTTAGAAATGTCTGATAGTGATAAGAAAGTAGTTAATGGGCTTAATCCCTGGTGGGTAAGGAAAAAATGGGATTTTGAATGTAATAAATGTGATCGTGTATTAAGGAAGTTAGGTAGCTAGTGTGCAATTGCACTTCCAACTATTTGAGAGGTAGGAATGGAGCTGGGTTTTGAAGAATTCAAAGTTTTCAGAGATTCTTAGATATGGAGGGAGTGTGTTCCATTTTTTGGCTAAGGTAAAGGTTAGGAGTAGCTGACCAGCAGGGCAATTTGGTTTATACACAGAGATTAGATTCTGGTGGGCAGATCTTAGGGGTCTGTGAGGGGTGTATGAAGGTAAGATGTTAGCAAGTGCAGGACATGCAGTAGGTTTGAAAATAAGCTTGTGAGCTGTAGAGAGTTGGAGGTAGTCTAGGTAGTTGGGAAGTTCTAGCCATTGCAGCTGGTGGAGAGGTATACAGTGGTGAGTAGAGTATTTGGATGTGGTTGTGAACTTTGAAATTTTGGTGTAGCAGGTTTCCAGTTTAGAAGAGATGGAGGAAGATAGGTTGGTTAGTAGGGGAGCACCATACATCAGCGAGGGTAGCAAGTAGGTTGAGGTGAGGGTCTGTTTAGTTGAAGGGGAGAGGAAGTGTGAGTTTCTGTACAGCATGCCAAGTTTCTGATGGGTTTTCTTAATATTTAGTTGAATGTGTATCAGATTTTAGATGCTCATCAATAGTAACCCCAAGAAGCTTGGCAAAAGGAACAATTTCTATAGTGGAGTTAGCATGGCTGATAATATTGAAGGAGGTTTTGTCAAGACAAATCTTGATGGAGTGAATAGTAGGATTTTTGATTTGTTGGCATTTAGGGAGAGATGATTTTGAAGCATCCAGTTCGTAGTAGTTGAGAAAGCAGTTTTAGTTTGGAGCTCAAGGAGGTTAGAGGCACAGCAGACTAAAGTTGAGTCATCTGCATATTGTACAATTTTAGTGTTAGGAATAGCTGCATGGAAATCATTAATGAAAATATTAAAGAGCATTGGGCCGAGTATGGATCCTGGGGTACCCCAGTTGGGGTTAGAAGGAAGGCAGAGGTGCCAGTGTTCCATTTCACAGCCTAGGATCTATCAGAGAGGTAGCTGCTGAACCAGGTAATGGTGATTTGTGAGAGGTTAAGATTAGAAAGGTGGGTATGGCAGACAGTATCAAAAGCCTTCGAGAGGTCAAGGATGACTGTGGATACTAGTTCGCCAGACTCACTTGATTTACTATGTCTAAAAATGAAAGAAGAGCTGTTACTGTGGTATGGCCAAGACAGAGTCCTTGTTGTGTTGGGGTGAGGAGTTGGTTATTTGTAAGGAATGGCATTAGCTGGAGGTGGATACATTTCTCGAGAATTTCTGAAATAGGAGATAGAATTGCTATGGGTCAGAAGTTATTATTTTTGCTTCCTTTGTGGAGGGGTAAGATAAAGGCGCTACACCACAGTTTAGGGACATATGATTCCTGTATGGATCTATTGATGAGTATACTAATGGGGATGGTGATGCTGTCTGCTGCTAGTTTTAGAAAGAGAGAGAGGATGTTGCCAAGGGCATTGGAGCATGGTTTAAGTTTAGAGAGTTTTTTTTATATATGAGGTGGGGATGGGTTTGAGATGAAAAGTAGGAGGAGAGTTTAGAAAGGAAGATTGTGGAGAGGATTTGAGATGGGGAGGAGTTGTTAGGGAAGGTTTTGGCGAGTTCTGCTATGGAGTTAGTAAAGGAAGAAATTAAACAGTGTAGCTATTTCTGTGTCAGATTTGCTTGTGTCAGGACATGGGTTGTTTTTGGTGCTTGGATTGAGAAGAGTGTTGATGGATTTCCAGAATTGTTTGAGGTTTGTGGAATGAGTATTCAGGAGTTTGATATAGTATGTTTTTTATCCTGTAAAATGTTTTTTGGCTAGGTTGCAGAGTTGTTTATATTTAAGAAGGGTGTCAGGGTGCTTATTGTGGTGATAGTTTCCAGGTCTTGTCCCTTTGTTGCATGAGTGTTTTGGTATCCTTAGTATGCCAGGGGGCAGAATTGGTCTTTATACTTTTTGTTCTTAGAGGGGCTTCGGAGTTCAGGGTATCTAAGAAGGTTGAGTTGAAGAGTTCCACAGCGTTATCTAGAGGAAGGGTATTTAGATTGTCCCAGTTTATAAGTTTTAAAGACTTGGAGAAAATTGTGGCATTAAAGTTTGAGATTTCGAGTATGGATATATTGGTGTGGGAGAGGAGAGAGTTGGTCTATGGATGAAGGCTGGTAAAGTGCCAATGTGGGAGATGTTATTTGGGTGTGAGGCAAGAATCCAGTCCAGTATGGAGCCTGGGGGGTTATTTTTATTGGGTTGGGTTATGGCATTAGTAAGTTGCGAGAAGTTATATAGATTAATGGATATGGTGGTATTTTTGCCAGTAATTTTGTTCCAGTCGATGTTTACATCTCCTAGGATGTATGTCTCAGACTTGACATTGGCTGAGGCCCATTGAATTTCCTCAAGTGTGTTAATATTGTTCTCAGAGGGTACATAGAGGGCTATGACACAAATGTTTTTATGGTTATTTAGTTTAAGGGCTCCTATGACTAGTTCAGAATTACTGAACTGAGGAATTAGATTTTGGTAAGGGGTGATTGAGAGTAGGCTGGAGTAGATTATGGCCACTCCTCCTCCCTTGTTTTAGGCAGTCACGTCTAAGAGCTTGAAACCCAGGAGGTAGGATTTCTGAGTCAGACATATTGGGTTTTAGCCATGTCTCTGACATGGCTACTATGTTGGGTTGGTATGGTATTGCCAAGCGTGAAAGTGGGCTATTTTGTTTTTTAGACTCTGGGCATTGATGGTTAGGAGTTTGAGATATTTAGGGTTGGAAATATGGGTGGTAATAGGGGGAGTTGGAGAGTTGGTTGTAGTGGGTCCTGGGTTGGGGTGTATGTCACCTGCTAGGCATAGGCAGTTGAAGGGGAATGAGGTCGGGGGTTTGAGGTTACTTTTAGAGTTTAGTGGGAGGAATAGGAATGTTTTAGTAATATGATGTTTCATAGAGGTAGGCAGATATTTTAGTTTGAAGCATAGACGTGGATGTGGTTGAATTAGGTTGGGAGATATTGTGTGGAAGTGACTTGAGGTAAAAGGATGTTGGTTGTAGAGGGTGATGGTAGGGTGAAGACAGGACAGAAGTGAAAGGGGTAGTTTGAGAGAGGAATAAGAGGTAGCATAGTATAAAGGAATTAGAAGTAGTAGGCAGAGGGAGGGGATGAGAAGGGTTTGAGAAGGTATGGTGTGGTGTAGGATTACAGGATGAAATGGGAGAAGGGTATTTTAGTGAGGAAGGAGTTGGAAGTAGGGTACATATGAGAGCGTAAGAGGGAGGGGTTTAGAAGAGAGTGATGTGCCTTGATGTTTGGGATGGAAAGGGGGAGAGACAGTATTGGATGATTGGAGCGGAGGGGCTGGTAAGGAGATGTGTGTGGGTTAGAGAGAGGAAGGGGAGGGGATGTATGGTTACAATGAATTCAGGAGCACTGAGGGTGGGTGTTGGGGGTAGGGTAGGGGAGCGAAGTAAGCCTGCAGGGCAAACGGAGCGGGTAGACCCAAGGAAAGAAGGCAGCAAGTCAGTGTGAAAAACAATCAGTCTGGTGATGGTAAGTACAGAGGGAGGTAAGCAGGGTGGTTAAAGGGATGCTTGGGGTACTGTTCTAAGGGAAAGGAGAAGACAGATTTCAGAGGTAGATAGGACTGTTACCAAGCAGCAAAAGAGTGAGACATGACTATTATTTTATATTGTAGTGAGGGAAGAGAGGTTATAGATGGGTAGACACTGCCATCTAGTGGACATATCCTGTAATTGTAGGGAGACGAACCACTATAGCAGTTAGATAGGTATAGGGAACAAGACGGCTCTGATATAGGAAAAAAGGAGGCAGGGATGTGGCAGGTAAGGGGGTTTCACAGTAAGAAGGGTATAGCTGCTGACTATTCTTGCTGGGATCCTTTACTAACACCAGGCAAGTGGTAGAGCAATTTCACAAGCAAATTACAGCAGGTATAACAGCATATAACATAATTTCTTTAATCCCACTTCTGGAAGAAAGGTAGGACTGTCCCTGTAGGGAGTCAGGCAAACAGAGTGAGACTTGGTATCTTGGATGTCCAGGAGGGCTGGGCCGGTAGGCAAAACAAATCAGGTAGAGAAGGTTGAAGAGCTGGAGAAAATAGGGAGTGGTTTATAAATTAAATAGTAGGTTAAGCAGCAGTTGAGGGTAATACATAATTAACAGGTTAAGCAGCAGTGAACATATGCAGAACTAAGCACAAATGCTTCAGGTACAAATCCCTACAAAAATAGGTATAATAATCCCTACAAAATAGTTTTAATAATCTTCTACAAAATAGGCTTAATTATCAGTGTCATTAACACAAAATCAGTAACAGATTAAGTAGAACCTTGCATTTCCAACATGAGATCAGCGTTTTCAACAGTTACACTTTAACCCACAGACATGTAGTGAAACAGAATCACATACGCATTCTCTAAGATCCATTTCAAAAATGGGTATTTCTAGGAATTAAGAAGAGTATTGATCTACCAAAGGCAGGGAGCCAATTAAGAGTTATGAAGGGGGGGGGGTCACAGATCAGTCTATACAAGCAGCAACTATTAAGTAAGTCTGTTAGTTTACCCAGTGCAGGATATGCTAAGGAAGAGTGTCTCTGATTACCACATTACACACAAAGATTAAAAGGTGATTTTCTGTTTAGGTGGGAAACAGCAGCACTACAAGTGTGTGGGTATAGTCCTTAGAGTGAATTAATGCATCTGTATTTTGTCCAGCAAGTGGAGTACTAGGTATAAACAGGCAAATTCAATCTGGGGTATTGCAGGGGACCAGACAGAATTCTGTGTAGGATAGGAGCTAGAGCCCTGCATACAGGCTCTTGAAAATTTTGTCTTTGTTGACCAGGAAAAGTCCAACTGGGTGAAACCCATTTTCAGTGCAGGCCTGGGGAGAAAAGCTCCACATAATGTATATGCATAATTGCAAGGTAGAAACATCTATACATAAGCTTATGTACATGTTTTTTAAATATTTCTTATATAACATTTTAACACACAAAAAAGAGAAATTTACCATAAATTGATATTGAATAGAGAAATAACCTACATTAACAATGGATTAAAAGCATAATGGGTGCAGGGAAAATATCAGACTGGGATGCTTTTGAATTTAGTAATGATTTACAGATGAGCAGAATGTAGCTTAAAAAGTTAGAAATATGAAAGGAGAAGTTATAAAAATGAGCAGGAGGAATTGTAGCTGGTGGTGTGTGAGAGCAGGAGGAGGAAAAGTAGGAAATAAGTGCAGTATGAGGAGGAGCAATAACATACACACAGACTGGGAAGCAAAGTGGCTGTAAGAGTTGTAGAAAATTAATTAGAGTTAATCTATCAGGTGAGTAGGAGGAATAGAGCATTCTTTGGCATAGGAGCTGTCTAAGCAAAAATTTTGAAACTTTTTAAGTTTTCTATATTTTTTTTTAATGTGTGGGGATTTCAGTCCAGATGTTTGCCACACAATGAGAGTGGAGAGAGTATCCAGCAGTGTTGAATGTCTTACTGATGCATAGTAAAAGTTTACTACTAGAGTGAAGGTTTCTAGTGGGTGAATTGTCCAGTAGAGTATCTTGAAATGCTGGGCATTTGCCTAGAGAGTACAATAGGTTATGGCCAATGATTAGTTGTATGTCAACTGGTTTGGGAGTTCAAGCAAGTTTAAGTATATTAAAGCAATGCAGTGGTGTGTTTTATAAGGTTGGTTGGTTACAAATACAGCTATTTTGTAGTAGCAGGAGACTAGTTTAGTTTTATACATAGTGTTGATATTTATAAGAATAGGGGAAGTGTATAATAGAGAAAGAGGTATGGTGCTGCTAAGGCAACCCTTGCTTGATCCATCAGGTAGTGTTTGGCCATACAGAGGGAGCCAAGTTTTTGGTAAGTTATTTTGATGTAATGAAGAATGTGGTGATCAAATTTGAGGTTGACATCTATTATGACTCAGAGTAGTTTAGTTTGGCTTATGGTTTCTGTTTTTGTGTTATTACATGAGGTAATATGAAGTGTGTGTTTCTGGTTGTTTTGGAGTAAATGACATAAGTTTTGGGGGGGTTGGCATTAAGTAGCAAGTTAGCATTTTTTAGCCATACTTCAATTTCAGTGAATGATTTTTGAGAGACTTCTTGTAATTTTGTTATGGATGGGGCAGAGCAGTTAAGGGTTGAATTGTCAGCATATTGTATGAGAGTGGCATGTGTTGTAGTGATATGAAGCTTATTTATGAAAATATTAAATAGTAGGGACAATTATTGACCCTTGGGGAACACCAACAGAGACTGGTTGAAACACTGAAAGGTTTTCTTGCCATTTAGTTTCCTGCTAATTGCATAAATAACTGTAAAACCAGGAGAGAAGGGGGTACATGAGACCTACTGTTTCAAGTTCAGAGAGGAACTTTTGTTGGGAAATTGTGTCAAATGCTTTGGAAAGGACAAGGAAAAGTGAAGAAACAAGGTTACCCTCATTTCTGTATTGGCGAAGTTGAGGTGGGCAGTAGTAGTACTGTGGTTCAGCTTGAAACTGTCCTGGGTGTTGGAGAGAAGTTTGTCTTTGGTTATATGTTTCATAGGCTGAGTCAGTACTTTTCTCAAGGATTTTAGAGAGGGGTAATAGGATAGCAATAGATCTGTAGTTTAATTCTGAAGTACCTCCTTTGTGAAGGGGTATAATGGAATTTCACCAGATGGATGGGACATAGTTTTCAGTTACTGACCAGCTTATTAGAATGAAGGCTAGTGCTTCTGCACCTTTTTTGAGGAATTCAGTGGGCAAGCTATAGACAGCTGAGGTTGTTGATTTTAGTTTGGCTAGTAATTTTTTAATAGTTGATGTTAATATGGGCTGAAAACTAACAGACTGCATGTTGCATTGTAAAACTTATGGAAGTAGGAGGACTGAAGTGAAGTGGTCATTGATTAGCGAACTGTTGAAGTAGGACAGGATGCAGTGGTATGGCCGGGGTGTTGTACTTTATTTAGAGAGGACCAAAAAGCTTGAGGTTATTGTGCTTACTGTAATATGGTTTCTTGTCAGATTGAACAATGATCTTGGTATGGTTTCTGATATCTCTAAAATTTTGATAGGTATGTTGTGTTTTATTCTTATACCATTCTTTCAATGCTTTTTCTCTTTGCAGCATGAGCTGTTTGGTGTCGCTTAGTCAGGGCACTGTGTTAGATTTTTTACCCTTCTTGTCCTAACTCATGCTAAATAATTTGGCATAACTGACATGAGTAACTGCTTCATCTACGGCAGTGATGGCAAACGTTTTGGGCTTAGTATGTCAAAAATTTGGAAAATGCCTATCTTGACTCGCTGATGTATCACCCCCCCCCCCAAACAAAAGAGAAACAATTCTTTACATATTCATTTATCTAAACAAATAGAGTTCAATTGTGTGCTGCTATGTATTATAAAGGTAAAACAAAAATCAGAGACTTACAACAGAGAAAGCAATATGCACATTGATGATTGGGCTTAAAACAGTGCACCAAAAAAATGACCCTACTTTTAATAGTAATTTTGAACTGAACTGAAAAAAGTATCGAACACATTTGACATTTTTATACCATGGGAATTAGTCTTGTTTGTACAATTCATATTTATTTCAGAATTTCCCAATTGTATTTGTCTAGAGTTATGCAGGTTACTCTCTACATCTTTTACAAGAATTTCCATAAGTATTAGTTTGCACTGCCATGTCTTTTATTTTAGAATATTTCTGGTTTAAAGTGTAATTTTCCATATTTCCTCAACTTCCTGTTTTTACAAGATAAAAGAAAGGCAGTTTCTCCCAAAGTATAATCCTCTCACTATATTCTATGAGAGAATAATCACAAATTTTACAACAGCATTCTGAGAATTATCATCTTGTTTTTCAACATAAACCCCAGCTGTAAAAACTGATCAAGAGGAAATCCACATTTTAAGGGATAGTTACTAAAGTCTTACAAAGAAAAATAAATAAAAACTGCAAATATGCCCATTAGGAATGCTTCTGGGTCGTTATTTATATGCCTAAACAACTTGTATTCAAAGAAGGATGTACGCATCACTCACTGTAACCATACAGGATAGAGAAATGCATATTCCCTCCCATAGCACAATAATAGGCTTCCTTCCAGTCCACATCACTCTGGCACCATATGTTTCAGGAGATGGCTTATATGCACCACTAGGTGCTTCTCCTGAAGTAGAATCTCTGCAAACCTTCCCACCATGAGGAAAGCAGACAGGCAGTTATGGTCACTCATAACTGAACAGCAGTTGCTAATCACACTCAGGTCACCAATGGAGCAGGCAGACACCCTGCTTCAAAACCATCTGACTGGCACTTTTGTTGTTCTTTCATTCACTTTAAGCAATGAAAGTGAAAAAAGACCTAATTATCTTTTCTCTTATTACACAGATAAACAGAATAATGAATAGCAGTACATCTCTGAAATGTATCTATTTCAAAAAGTTGAAATGAAGGCTAGATCACTGAAAAACAATGTAAGTTGCTGTCTCTCTGTACTCAAGGCTTTCCTTTCCGGGAATAGATCTGTACACTGGCAGTTCAAAATTAGCATTTATTTTTCGGCTAAGTTTGTAATGAATCAGTCACGGTTATGAGTCACAGACCCTACCACCCAATCTTCTCAAGCTTAAAAAAACACAACCTTCAGATTTTCTGCCTGACAGGAATCAACTAGTTTAAGGAACCTGCCGCAACTAATAAAAAAGTACATCCAAAGGTATCCCCAAATAGAGATGAATTACAATAAGTTTTAACTATAACCAAGTAATACTAAAGTTCCCATTTCCTTCCATGGAAAACACAAGTACTGGTTGTGACAGACAAACAGATAATAGAGGAAATCAACACAGTTCTACCTGAGACACCAACACAGACCAAGACTTTGAGAAGTACTATTAATAAAGCTAATTGCCTTTAAGGCAGCAAAAGCTACATATTTTGGTTCTTCCTCATCATCTACATTTTTCCCCTTCCACCCCACTGATCCACTTGTTACTCAGTTACTAATGCCACTGGGGTTAAGAGTTGAGTGGCTGTGGGCTATCATCATGGCATCTTAGATTCTTGTTTTATGCTTGCTGTACTGTTTGCTACAAGACACCATATGACACTAGCTGCCAACAATACCAGGGAGACACATGAATGTCCACAACCACCCCAAGTGAAGCAATGCATACTCCTTGGCCTCTAAGCTTGAACTGTACACCAGGTTAACCGCTTAGCCATTCAGTGCCATTACTTATCCTGTACTTGGGACAGGCAAGCTGATCTCCAGTCACTCTCTCTGACTCCCCGACCTAGCTCTTCTAACTCATGGTATTTCTAATGAGCCCAGGCTGCCAGGATTGTAGTCAGGCAATCCTTCTTCACCATGGAGCTGGTGAAGCATATATTAAACTTCCACATCTGACTAAGGCACTCTACCCCTTATGACACAATTTCACAACATGTACAAGAAAGTGCAGGAATCAGCAAAGCACGTACCATAGATATGCAAGCAAAGAATATCATATCAGGATTACTCTACAGCATCCATGTACTGTCATGAGAATGAGAAGACTTAGTAGCAAAAGCCAAATATTAACTTTACTCTGAGACACAGGCAACTATGAAATTAAAGCTATGTACTCATCATAATTATGCACCTGTGTTGTCCACTTTCATTCTTCCTCAATGTATGGGTACCAGACCTGACCTCAGATCCGACTCGGCCACATGCACTAGACTTCAGATCCAACTCTTTAGCTCCTCACTGCACTCAAAATGCCCCAGTTAGTCAATACCTCAGATTGAGTTTTCTGCCTTATAGATCCTAGGATAAAGCAGGAATAAGGAAAGAACAGCAAAGCTAGGGCTCAAACCTGGAACAAAATGTTCCATAAGAAGTTGAAAAGAAGGGGAGAGGAGGGTGGGAAGTTGAGAAAGAATGAAAATGGGTAACACAGCTGCATAGTTGAGTATTTAACTTTAACAGCTGATGTTGTCCTTTAAAGTCTTCCTCAACATATGGGACAGGGTCTTCAGCTATTTGAATTTTGGGTGGCACTTATGGAAGGATATTCAGGATAACTGCCGAACCAAAAGCATCTTTGCTTCTACAGGTGAAATCTAGTTTGTAATGAGCAATAAAGGTATATACTCAATGAGAGAGGCCTTGTTGAGTATATACAAAACAAATGCAACCAGTAATCCACTTGGCCAGGGTAATTTTAGAAACTCATGAGCCCAGTCTGTTCGGTGAGAAAGAAATAAACAGCAGTTCTGATTTTCCTCCCCCCCTTCCTTTCAACTTCTTGTGGAACATTTTGTTCCAGGTTTGAGCCCTAGCTTTGCTGTTCTTTCCTTATTCCTGCTTTATCCTAGGATCTATAAGGCAGAAAACTCGATCTGAGGCAGTTCTGATTTCCTGAAATCTTTTGTCCTGTGTAGATAAAAACATAGTTGTCTATGTACATCTAAAAGATGTATTATACAATGCCTCCTCTAAAACGTGCACGCTGATTGGCCAGCCCAACCAGCGTGCCCGTTTGTAAATCCCTCAATATACTAACGGAAAAAGGTCCGGACTTTTTCCGTTAGTATAAAACACTGTCTCGCTATGTTAAAAGAGTTTAACATAGCGACACAGGTTTAAAAAGCAAGATCTCTGTTGCTTTTAAAGCTGTCTCGCTATGTTAAACTCCTTTAACATAGCTTAATAACAACGGAGATCTTAATCTCCGTTTTAACCTGTCTCGCTATGTTAAATGAGTTTAACATAGCGAGACCTTTAAATAAGCAGCGGAGATCTCTGTTGCTTATTTTAAAGCTGTCTCGCCATGTTAAACCCATTTAACATAGGCAACGGAGATCTTGCGTTCTCCGTTGCTTTTGCCCACAGCTCTGATGTACTGCGAGGCATCGCAGTACATCAGAACCGCCGCTGAACACCAGACAGCCGCGGAAGGGCAGCAAAGAGGCATTATACAATGCCATTATTTAAGAAAAGTAATTATTTCTTTTCTTAAATAATGTCATTAGAATAGCAATAACACTTCTGGGTGTGGGTAATGCTGGATTTACCCACGGTTGTCTTTGTTTGGTCCCTCGGGACCAAACCATAACCGTGGGTAAATTGTGCTATAATGTACTCTCCCTTATTAGAAAAACTAGGGAAGAAGACAGGCAAATTAATTCTTTGATTAATGTTCAATTCAGTTACTACTTTTAGTAAGAAGGAGGGATTGGTTCGTAAAGTAACTGTCTTTGTGAAAAACAATGTAAGATTTGGAAGATATACCCTAGAGTTCAGAAATTCTCCTTGCACATGTAATAGCTACTAGGAATGCTGTTTTCCAAAACAAAAATTTTACATCAGATTTGGCTGATGATTCAAATGGTTGTTGGGTCAACCCTTTTAAGTACAACTGTTCAATCCTAAGGAGGTAATGGATCATTCACTGGAAGTCTAATTAAGAAGGTGCCTTTTAGGAAAGCCTTACACAGTTTGGAAGAAGCTAAAGAGGAAGCTTTTTCCTCCTGAGTGAAAACTAGATATAGCTGCTAACTGTACTTTGATTGTAGACAAAATAGAACCCTCCTGAAAAATGGATGCTAAAAATTCAAGAACCAAAGTTATAGGAGTGGTGAAAGGGTCAATTTCTTTCTGAAGAGCCCAAATTGAAAATCTTTTCCATTTACTCTTGTAAATCTTCCTTATAGAAGTTTTCTGGGAAGATAGAAGTATTTGTCGGTATGGGGAGAAAAGCTGTGGCTGCCTAGCTAACAATGGAACTGGAGAAACAATGCACTTAGTTTGAGGACTGGAATATTGGGATGCTTCATCCTGGAGGGATGCGAGAGAAGATCTGGATTAGGGGCCAGTATCCATGGAGGACATAAAAGATGTGACCAAAGGAAGGGAACCCACACTTGGTGAGGCCAAAAGGGGGCAATGAGGATGCCTGAACACTTTAACTGAAGTGCCTTCTGTAAGAATTTTGGAATTGGAGGCAACAGGGGATAAGCATAAACGGAGACTGGAGGTCCAAACATGGACTACAGCATCTCTGTGTGACTCCCCCTGAGACGGGATTAGAGAAAGAACCTACTGCACTTATTGTAGGAAGATGCAGAGAGATCACAGCAAGGCTGGTCTCAGTGATGGAAAATCTTCTCCACCACTAACTGATTGAGACACCATTTGTGAGGCATCAAAATGGACTTGATGAATTGCCCGCTAGTACATTGGATTTCCTTGGTATGTGCATTGCAATAAGAAGTGGTTGGAGGAGACTGCTATTTGCCACACTCTTATTGCCTCTTGACAAAGGGGGTAAGATCAGGTTCCCCCCAGTTGTTGATGTACCAGACCACAGACATCAGTTTGTATTGTAATAGTCCCTAGAGACAGAACCTCCTGAAAGGGCTGCAATGCTAGCAGGACTGCTCTTATCTCTAGAACACTGGTATGTGAATTGGTCTCTTGGGGAGGACCACATACCTTGGACTGTGCATTACAAGAAATTTGACATAACAAAGGGATGGCCTAGGGAAACTTCATTCAATTGAATCCACCTGTGTTGCCCCACCACTAGACCAGTACTCAAGGAGCCTCAATCTTTACCACTGGAAACAGTGGGGAACCTTCACTGGGAGGACAGCAAATGCACACACTGTATTCCAAATGTAGCTTGCATCAAGTACAATTTCTTAAGAGCGAGAGAGACCACAGTCAGTGAGGGGCTGGTTTCTCCATCTTTATCCAAATCTCCACATCCCCACTGGCACAGCTACAGACTTGATTCCTTATCCAGGGTTCCAAGTCAAGTCCTGTGACCTCTCTGTCCAAAGTGCTCCGTGTCCCTGCCCACGAGCTGACACGCACACTCTTTGAGATTCTACAGACACACACAATCTGGGAATACTGGTCTACTGGCTATGTCCCCTCTGCCCAGACTATAAGCGATACCCCCTGTTTTGGACATACTTGATGATGTTTATTCGGAGGCTTGCCTTAACCTGGATTCTCTGCCTCCTGCACCAGTCAAACCTGATAGGTACTACAGAGTACCTAACTCTCACCAATTTCTCTTCAAAAGCCATAATGCTGAGCCTGAAACCATTTCACAAGGCCCCAAGGGACTGAAGGCCTCCACTGCCAAAAATCCATTTCCTGCAGAAAGAGAGTCAAGATCTTTAGAAAGGTGGAGAAAAAAGGTATATACCTCGGCCACCCTAGCCACGAGGGCCGTAAATTGTCAGTTTCATATGCTTAAATATCAACAGTTCCTGTTATCACAATTAAGGAATAAAATGTCTCAACCTGAACAACCAGATTTGAAGGAGTTACAGGATATGATGCATAGTGCAGAGCAAGTGGGTAAATACACTTTACAATGTGGTTATGATGCCATAGAGGCCTCAAGTAGAGCGGCTGCTACAGGATCAGTCATTCGCAGACATGCCTGGCTTAGAGAACAAAACTTGCCTGATCATGTGAAAGCTAAACTTCTAGATGCTCCTTTACAAAAGGATGTGCTGTTTGGTACTAATGCTGAGGAGATACTATGGAAAATGGAAGAAAAAGCCAAATCTATGCAAACTGTCAAAGCCTTTTTACAGGTCCAACCTCCACGTTTTAGCAGAAATTGGCCTTCAAAAAACTGGTCCTTTCCAGCCACTGACAAGCCCCAAAGAGGTAGATACAGATGCACAAGGGGCAGAGGGCAATCACAAGGATCATATAGAGGTCGACAATGGCAAACTCCAGCACCAAGAGGTGGCGAGGACAGTGCACAACAATACAGGAAGCAAACCCAATGACTCCCTCATTTCCATGCCAAGCATGTCTCAGCTGGCAGCACCTTTGGGAGGAAAGCTACCATTATTTGCAGGCAATTGGCATATTGTCACAACAGACCAATGGATCCTGGACATTATAAACAGAGGCTACAAATTTCAATTTCACACTCTTCCAAAAATGAGAGGCATGCCAAACCTGCCACAGAATCAAAGGGCAGAGGCACAACTACAAATTTCAAAGCTCATAAGCATGAGAGCTATTCAAGAGGTACCTACTCACGAACAAGGTCAAGGTTTCTATTCAAGACTTTTCTGGTACCAAGGAAAGGAACCGACTGGAGACCCATTTTGGACTTATCCATCCTAAACACATTTCTACTCGTACCAAAATTCAAGATGCTCCCATTACAGCAACTTCTTCCCATGCTGGGCAAGGAGTTTTGGCTGGTAACATTGGACCTCAAGGAGGCATACCTGCATGTCCCAATCAGACAAAGCTGCAGAAGATACCTCAGATTTCTTGCAGGTTCAATCCACTATCAATTCTCTGCATTGCCCTTTGGCTTATCTACTGCGCCCAGAGTATTCACAAAGTGCCTACTGCAGACTTCAAGGGATACAAATTTACCCTTATTTGGACGACTGCCTAATCCAAGCGGACAGCAAGCACATACTTCTGGAACATCTGGCATATGTGACACGGTTACTGCATGCTCTGGGATACACAATCAACAAAGAGAAATCAAGGCTAACACCATCTCAGAAAATAACCTTCCTGGGTGCCAACTTGAACACAAACACCCAGATGGCCTACCTTACGCCAGAAAAACAGGGGCAACTATCTCAGTACTTCAAAATACTAGCAAAAAGTACCAGGCTTACTGCAAGGAAAATCCTGCAGGCACTGGGATTCATGACATCTTGCATTCTTTTAATCCCATGTGCAAAGCTGCATATGAGGAAACGTCAATGGTACCTAAAAAACCTATGTTCTCAACACAGTCACAGTTTGGAAACAATAATACCAATAATCCCATGTTTGCAAAAGGAATTTCTATGGTGGGCCCAAACATGTCAAGCAAACACAGGCCTCCCATTCTGCAAGCCTCAAGCAAAGCAAGTTATCACAACAGACGCCTCAGATTACGCCTGGGGGGCGCACATGACGGACAGGTGCATCCAGGGCAAATGGTCCCAAAAGGAAAAGCACCTTCACATCAATCAAAAAGAAATGCTATCAGTAATAAATGCAATTACAGCTTTCAAGGACTTCCTGCATCCAGGACAATTACTAATAAGAACAGACAACACCACAGTAATGTGGTACATAAACAAACAAGGAGGAACACATTCATACCCCTTGTGCAGACTAGCCATGACTCTTTGGAACTTGGCTCTGGAATGGCAAATCAAACTTCAAGCACAGTACCTGCCAGGATTGGAAAACACGCTGGCAGACAATTTAAGCAGAAATATGACAGATCCACATGAATGGAAGTTACATCCTCAGGTGTTTACAGAAGTAATCCAAGCGTGGGGGAGGCCAGACATAGATCTTTTTCCTCCCACAGGAATCATCAATTGGAAAAGTTTTGTTCGAGGCCCTTTCATCCAAAGGCCTGGAGAGTGGACGCCCTTTCATTCAGTTGGACAGCATGGATAGTTTACGCATTCCCACCTCTGCCTCTTCTGCCCAAGGTGCTTTTGAAAGCAAGAGCAGACAGACCGAAGATGATACTGATTGCTCCAGATTGGCCAAGGCAACACTGGTACCCACTGCTGAGGAGCCTAACACATACTCCACCCTGGTCCCTGCCTCTAATGCTTCTTCTGCTGACTCAGCACAGCTACAAAACTCTTCACAGTCAGCTGAAAACACTCAATCTCGCTGCATGGAAAATTGCTTAACACCACAACAGACCCTACTCTCCAAGGAGGTGCAGGATGTCATTTTGGAGGCCAGAAGGCCATCTACTAGAAAAGCTTACTCCGCAAAATGGAAGCGGTTTTGTTCTTGGAATGAAAAAAAAAGGCCAGGACCCTAGAAAACTGAACTTGCCTCAGGTATTACAGTATCTAGCTGAGCTGCTGAACAGTGGACTTTCATTTTCTTCCATAAAAATCCATGCCTCAGCCATTTCTGCAGAATTCAACACGGATCCTCCTTTATTTTCTCACCCACTCTTACGACAGTTCCTCAGAGGGGCTAAGAATATAAGACCACCAAGGAAACAACCAATACCAGCCTGGGATCTTAATTACATACTAGAAAAATTAACATTGCCTCCTTTTGAACCAGCTGCCTCAACAGATTTGCAATATTTGTCCTGGAAAACTGCCTTCCTTCTAGCTATCACTTCATCTCGTAGAGTTTTGGAACTACAGGCCCTCATGGCGGTGCAGCCCTTTCTCATTTTCCATCAGGACAGGGTTGCCCTTCGTACCAACCCATCATTTATGCCTAAAGTGGTATCCAGGGTAGCTTTAAATCAAGCCATACACCTTCCTACCATTTACCCCAATCCTCAAAACAAAGGGGAAAGGCTACTACATTCTTTAGACATCCATAGGCAGCTACGTTACTATTTGGACAGAACAAAGTCCTTCAGGAAATCAGAACAACTCTTTGTGTCCTGTGCTGCAGGGGTTCAAGGGAAGCCAGTTTCCAAGCAGACTATTTCAAAGTGGATAGGCCACTGCATACTGTTTTGTTATTCCTATCATGGGAAATCTGTTCCTACAGGTATCAGATCACACTCCACCAGGGCCACAGCTACCTCTACAGCCTTCCTCAGAGGAGTTCCTCCCAAAGATATTTTGGAGGCAGCCACTTGGAGTTCTGTACATACCTTCACAAAACACTACCACCTGCCTTTATATTCCAGAACAAGAGCAGGCTTTGCCACTGCTGTTTTGCAGGGCATTCTGGCTCAACCCAGTTCCTCCTAGTACCTACCACCCTGTGCCTAGCTTTGGGACTCTACCCATCTGTGATTACTGCAGCTGTATGCACGATGAACATAGTACAGTTTTGTACCTACCATAAATGTAGATGTTTGAGTGCTAATACAGCTGCAGTACAGGTTTCCCTCCCTCCTTCCCCACTTGGTAAAGGCATGGGGCCTATCAACCTCTTCATACAACCTGACTGGGTTATCCTTCTATGGTTTATTTGCTTGCAACCACTGATTTTGGATTATATTGCATTGCTTGCATATACATATAAGCATAATTTATGTATTGCCTTCCTTCTGGGGGCACCTGACATCTGGGGCAAGAAAGACTGAAGAACATGGCGTCGGCTGTGTCTTATATACTCTGGCCTCACTGATGTCAGAAGAGAAAGCGACGACAACCGACGTCGGACCAAGACTTTGGAATTCGGCCGACCGAGGGACCGCCTGACGGCAGAGAACCCATCTGTGATTACTACAGCTGTATTAGCACTCGAACATCTACATTTATGGTAGGTACAAAACTGTACTTTCTGATTTTCCTCTCCCCTTCCTTTCAACTTCTTGTGGAACATTTTGTTCCAGGTTTGAGCCCTAGCTTTGCTGTTCTTTCCTTATTCCTGCTTTATCCTAGGATCTATAAGGCAGAAAACTCGATCTGAGGCAGTTCTGATTTCCTGAAATCTTTTGTCCTGTGTAGATAAAAACGTACTTGTCTATGTACATCTAAAAGATGTAGTTTGTACTCTCCCTTATTAGAAAAACTAGAGAAGAAGACAGGCAAATGAATTCTTTGATTAATGCTCAATTCAGTTACTACTTTTAGTAAGGAGGAGGGATTGGTTCATAAAGTAACTGTCTTTGTGAAAAACAATGTAATATTTGGAAGATATACCCTAGAGTTCAGAAATTCTCCTTGCACATGTAATAGCTACTAGGAATGCTGTTTTCCAAGACAAAAATTTTACATCAGATTTGGCTGATGATTCAAATGGTTGTTGGGTCAACCATGTACAACTGTTCAGTCCTAAGGAGGTAATGGATCATTCACTGGAAGTCTAATTTTAGGAAAGCCTTACACAGTTTGGAAGAAGCTAAAGAGGAAGCTTTTTCCTACTGAGTGAAAACTAGATATAGCTGCTAACTGTACTTTGATTGTAGACAAAATAGAACCCTCCTGAAAAATGGATGCTAAAAATTCAAAAAACAAAGTTATAGGAGTGGTGAAAGGGTCAATTTCTTTCTGAAGAGCCCAAATTGAAAATCTTTTCCATTTACTCTTGTAAATCTTCCTTATAGAAGTTTTCTGGGAAGATAGAAGTATTTGTCGGTATGGGGAGAAAAGCTGTGGCTGCCTAGCTAACAATGGAACTGGAGAAACAATGCACTTAGTTTGAGGACTGGAATATTGGGATGCTTCATCCTGGAGGGATGCGAGAGAAGATCTGGACTAGGGGCTAGTATCCATGGAGGACATAGAAGATGAGACCAAAGGAAGGGAACCCACACTTGGTGAGGCCAAAAGGGGCAATGAGGATACCTGAACTCTTTAATTGAAGTGCCTTCTGTAAGAATTTTGGAATTGGAGGCAACAGGGGATAAGCATAAATGGAGACTGGAGGTCCAAACATGGACTACAGCATCTCTGTGTGACTCCCCCTGAGACGGGATTAGAGAAAGAACCTACTGCACTTATTGTAGGAAGATGCAGAGAGATCACAGCAAGGCTGGTCTCAATGATGGAAAATCTTCTCCACCACTAACTGATTGAGACACCATTTGTGAGGCATCAAAATGGACTTGATGAATTGCCCGCTAGTACATTGGATTTCCCTGGTATGTGCATTGCAATAAGAAGTGGTTGGAGGAGACTGCTATTTGCCACACACTTATTGCCTCTTGACAAAGGGGGTAAGATCAGGTTCCCCCCAGTTGTTGATGTACCAGACCACAGACATCAGTTTGTATTGTAATAGTCCCTAGAGACAGAACCTCCTGAAAGCCCTGCAATGCTAGCAGGACTGCTCTCATCTCTAGAACACTGGTATGTGAATTGGTCTCTTGGGGAGGACCACATACCTTGGACTGTGCATTACAAGAAATTTCCCCCACCACCCCAAATGGGAGGTGTCTGTAGCTGCTGGAGGAGACATAACAAAGGGATGGCCTAGGGAAACTTCATTCAATTGAATCCACCTGTGTTGCCCCACCACTAGACCAGTAATCAAGGAGCCTCAATCTTTACCACTGGAAACAGTGGGGAACCTTCACTGGGAGGACAGCAAATGCACACACTGTATTCCAAATGCAGCTGTCTGCATCAAGTACAATTTCTCTTAAGAGCACAGAGAGACCACAGTCAGTGAGGGGCTGGTTTCTCCATCTTTATCCAAATCTCCAATATGGCTCCCCACTGGCACAGCTACAGACTTGATTCCTTATCCAGGGTTCCAAGTCAAGTCCTGTGACACTCTCTCTGTCCAACCAGTGCTCCGTGTCCCTGCCCACGTAGCTGACACACGCACACTCTTGGAGATTCATTTTACAGACACACACAATCTGGGAAAGGCTGGTACTGGTCTACTGGCTATGTCCCCTTCTGCCCAGACTATAAGGTAGTTACCACTGCCACCAGAACCCCTTATCAGCTACTTTAAGGTCCTTAACAAAGGGTGTCCACTTTTACTGTGTAATATTAATACTAATACAAATGGTAGTGTGACCAAGAGAAAGGCTATTAGAAGTGGCCCACACAGTGTCACCAAATAAATATGCAAGTACTCTCAAAATTTAAATATCTCTACACAGATGAGCCACAATGAAAAGTTTAAATATATTTAATAATAAATAAAAGAACAAGACAAGACAATACTAAATATATATATTCACAGTGACGTCAAAGTTCAAAACCACAGGAAATATTTAAAACAACACTGTAGGACATTCTCAAAAAATAAGGAAAACATCTAAACTAAGTTTTACTATATTCATGACCGTCTTAGAGAATTACTGTACCCTAGAAACTTACTTCATTAGAACAAGGCAGATGTGGTGAATGAATCTTCTAGTTGTTGTCAGGTCCAAGACAGAATGCCCTCTCTCACTAAGAGACTTCTCAAATTAATATCTACAATATTACTGCTGGGACAGCTTGCGGAATGACATCAATTCTTGTCATCTGACTCCTAGTTCCTAGGAGTTCCATTACTAGAAGCTGTTAGTATTTAGCATCTACCTGTAAAAATACATAGACCTCAGATCTTTGGCACATGCTGGAAGTTATAAAACAATTGCATTCCTTCATGCTTTCAGAGGTAGTAATTAGTTCACTCCAAAGACAATACAGACTCTGTCTCTCTAGCTGCACTGAAAACTAAAAGATGCCATCTTTTATTGTGCAACCTATAAAGCAAATTAATTTCAGCTATTTTCCTAAAGTTTGCTGGACTGAAATTAACCCTCCAGTTTCCTCTGTTAACATATACATTTAAACAGTTACACTAGTGCATGTACATTTCTGTTCTCTCCCAGTAGGACACACTGTTAATGCATTTCAAACAAAAACACTTTATAAAATACCTTTTCAACACACGTCTGTACACACCAGTTTGATATACACATGACACACAGTTCTAATACAGTTGTAAGTATCTTATATAAATCATGCTGATATTCACCAATGACATATAATTATTTACAAAATTTCAGCTGTCTGGGCTGGGAGTATCTACTTTTGTCACACCACCAATGAAGATGATATTTGCATACTCGAGTGAGCTAGACTGGGAAGAACAGAGGGTGATGCAGTAATCAGTGGACTCTAGCTGTTCAGTGGTTTAGTGGAGAACACGCATATAGAAACGGGCCATAGGAACTAAGGTTATGGCCACTGCCATCAAACCTAGTGCCTGAAGGATAAGTCTGGCTGGAAGAGAAAGGTGAACAAAGATTTGCTGTACCTGAATCTTGAGTGTGTGTAAACAATGTGTAGGAAAGGATGCTTACTGTGTTCAACTGGGCCCCTATGAACTCCAGGTTCTGTACTGGTTGTAGATGGGATATAGAGGTATTAACTGAAATCCCTAGTCTTTGACAAAGTTGGAGCAAATAGTTCCTGGATTGTTCTAAGAGATGCATGGTTGGGTTGGTGAGGAGCCAGTCATCTAGATATGGAAACAATCGAAATTCAGCAATCTCAGGTCACCTGCTACCACTGCCATGCACTTGGCAAACATCCTGGGGGCTGTAGTAAGACCAAAGGGCAGGGCTCTGAACTGATTGTGACTGGCCCCCAGCTGAAAATGCAGAAATCTTCTGGATCATCTGGTCATCTTGATGTGATAGCATGCAGGCTGAAGATCAAATGATCACATCCAATCATCCTTCTGTAAAAAGGGCAGAATGGACTGAACCATGACCATTTGTAACTTTGACTTCTTTACAAATTGGTTCAGGTTGCTTAGATCCAAAATTGGTTCCAGGTCACCTGTCTTTTTTGGTACTAAAAAAAAAAACCTTGAGTAAGTCATGCATCCTCTTTGGTTTGGTGGGACCTCCTGGATGTCTCTTTTATTTAGCAACGTTTGAATTTCCTGAGCTAAAAAACTGGCAAAACCGAAACAAGAAAAGAAAATGTGCAGGCAATGGAATATCCAACTGTTTATTGTACGCAAGCGCTTTCACTGAACAAAATACTTCAGCTTCTTCAGACAAGTAAAAACTATTCACTTCCCAGTTTAAAAACCTAACACAAACCTGCTGAGCCAATGGGCTGGGACAGCCCAAGTACATGATGTCATGCAGCAATAAACATCCAAAGCAACATTGACTAATTAAACCATATTGCCCAAATGATAGTCTTAAGCATCTAAAAAAGGTTAATAAAAAGGTTTACCATTTCCAACCTAAGACAAAAATAAATACAATTGGGATGGTAAATGATGCTTAAAAATAGACCATTGTTATATAAAAAAATAATGATAATAAATAAAATGTGTACTGTGTAAATGTGTAGCACTGAAATATATTATGTTATGTTATTAAATTGAGTTACATTATGTTAATGTAAAAAAAACAAAATGTAAATACATCATACAAGACTTGTTCCCCCTGCCTTATGGTGTTATACATGTAAAAACATATAAAACCATAAAAAGTCTTACTCATAAACAAATATAAAAAGAAAAGTCAGATGTTTTAAACATTTTTGTGTGAAACAAAGAAGCTGTCACCCCTATCTTGCCAGGGCTTTAAGCTTCAACAAGCTCTTGATAGATAAAGCTTCATTTAACCCTGGAAAAGAGTAAGCAGCAGTTGCAATTTGCCATTCCACTTCAGCCTCTTCTAATTTGAGTTCCCGGGGCCCCCCTCTTTTGTTATGTTCTACTTGTTGTAAAACCGCAAATAAGAAATTGTGACTTGGGAAAATAAGGATGTGTCTGGCTAAAGCACTAGTATTAGTTTTGTTCATAATGCTGTACTGGTGTTCATAAATCCTCTGTTTTAATTTCCTCTCTGTTTTCCTGATATAAAATGCTTCGTAACCGTCACAGAAAGCTCCATAAACAACCCCTAGAGAATCACAGTTGTATCTATCATGGATGTAATATACTTTATTTCTGATTTTTACTCTGTCAGTTAATTTAATGAACTTGCAATGACGGCATCTCCCACATTTTGTCATTCCTGTATTAAATTTAGAAGTCCTTTTTCGGCCTTTCAACCAAATCTTTCAGGTTTATGTCCCTCCTAAAAGTTAGTTGGGGTGTCAAACCTAAAGAACTTCTACGATGGGGATCTTCCGAAATAAATAACCAGTTCTTGTTGACAATTTCTCTAACGACTCTAGAGTCAAGTGAGTAAGTTGTTAACAGTCTGGAAGATTTGTCTCCCTCCTGTATGTTTGTTCAAGCAGGAGATGCTAAAATGTTAGTGTGTGACTCTGGCATGTTATAACCTTTGTGTAATAGGGAGGTAAAGTGGCCTGATGACCTTTTACTAATGACTTCTTCAAACACAGTGGCCACAAAGGCCATTGGATACCCTCTCCTATTAAACATGGATCTTAACAAGTCACATTCAGTAATAAAATCATTGAAGTCACTAACCATTCTGGCAGCCCTTACTGCTTGTCCCTTCACCACTGCTTTTTTCTGGTGTAAAGGGTGACAAGTGGAAAAATGCAGAAAAGCATTGGAATAGGTTGGCTTACGGTATATAGTGGCTTTAAATCTGTGGTTAACAAGGCCCTTTGCTAGATGAATATCAAAAAAATCAATGTAGTCTGTGCCTATTTGGAAGGTAAAATCCAAAAAGATAATATAAGTTTTAATCTCACTGATGAATTCATCTATCAAGTTTACTTCACCCTTCCATAGAAAGAACATGTCATCCTGGTACCTAGTGTACCAGACCACATTGTTCTTAAAGGTAGGGGAATTAAACAAATAGGACCTTTCCCAGTAAGCCATGACAGTGTTGGAAAAACTGCTGCCACATGCAGCTCCCATAGCAACGCCACTTGTCTGGAGGTAAAATTCATTGTTAAAAAATAGAAAATTGTTAAGTTGTACAATCTCAAGGAGAGTTTCAATGACATGCACCTCTTGATTGTCCATGCCTCTCGTGCAAAAAATCCCTAACCTACTCAATACCAACTAGTTGAGGGATTACAGTATACAAATCCTTAATGTCCACTGTAAGAAACACTAAATTGTCATTAAAGTCCATGATATTAATGGACTTAAGAAAGTGCCATGAGTCCTGACAAATTTGTTGTTCCAACTTGAGTATTGGTTTAAGCTTGGTCAACGTATTTAGCACAAGCATACGATATGGAACCACGACCATCCACAATAGGTCTAAATGGTGGGTTAGTTAGATTTTTATGTATCTTTGGGGTTCCGAAAAAGGTTGGTATAATTGGAGCAGGCATAGACAAATAATGGTATGTGTCAATGTCTATACTCCCTTCCAGGAACAAGTCAGAAAGAATCCCATTGATGGACTTGTATGCTCCATTGATCTGGTTACGACTGACTTTTTCGTATGTTGTACTGTCTAGGACCAAGTTCATCCTACAGTTGTAGTCGTGTTGATCCATGAACACTAAACCTCCACCTTTGTCAGGTTGCATGACACGCACTTGACAAATATTCAGTAAATTGATGAAATCAAATTCATCTGGAGTGATATTTTATGGATGTTACTGATATGATGATTGCTTGTGAACATTCTCCGAAAATCAATTTCACAAGTTTTCTCAAAGAGTGCTAGAGATTCATGCATAGGAGGATTGAAGAGGCTGGACACCCTGAGACCTTGTGTGAGAAGTGAGTTGGCACCCATGAGTAATTGTAGATTAAATTTACAAACGAAAAGTTTTAAAACAATAATAAGTTTGACCATACTGGTCCTCCTATCAGGTACAAATGTTAAGCCTTTTGATAAAAAGTCCACCACAGCTTTCTCAATATGCAGGGAACTAAAATTATAGATTTGAAAGTTCCCTTCAGAACTGGATAGGATGTTAGGAGATTCCGAACTCATCTCCTCTTCCTGTTGTAGCGTTTGCTGTTCTGGGGCTGTCTCCTGTTGTTGGTAGGTTTGTTCAAATGAAGGGTTTGTGGTTCATTGGATTCCCGAAAATCCTGGTGGAAATTAACATTCAGAGGTATTTCATGCTGTTGTCCTGAAGGTTGGGCTGCCTGAGGTTGTTGATTATTTTTAATTCTTTCACTGCGACTGATAGGTTGAGCCATGTCTGCAGTGTCATTATTTGCCATGGCATTGCCATTGGCGTTGTCATTGTGGCCCAAATGGTCCAACTGAGCATTACTATTATTACTCAGAGGTGAATTCCCAGCAAGGGGAGGTGGTGGATAAGCACATCTTTTAGAGTAGTCGTTGAGGTCTCTCGATAGTTTTTTTCTTTTTGACCTCAATAAACTTGCTTAAACTGGCATCTATGCTGGAAAAAAATGCGTGTATAATCAAACTGATACCTAACATAATCTTCTGCATTTGTGATAGCACTTTCCAGCTTGTCCAAGTTGCTCCTAAGTGAAGCAATCTGAGATTTGTAATTATTGATTAACAACCCCATAAACTCTATGCCTTGTTTGTCAAAAAGGGATATAAGTTCTAGATGGAAAGAAGAACCATTAATAAGCCCTGCTGGATAACGCCACTGGCGCAAACCTTTTGGAATAACATTTTTGTGGATGCATTCAAGGTAGGAAACTTCCAACTGCAGTTTCCTACACTTGAATAACTTTTGATCATAGCAACGTTTGAATTTCCTGAGCTGCAACTTCTCTTTAACTGGGTTGGATGTTGGGAAGCGTACTTATTTTGTCTGTGGGAATTTGGAAAAATGGGTGGGAGATCTCTTACGAGATTCCTTAGTCTCTGATAAAGATTTTGTTGGTCTACTGAGGATTTGAGCCCCTGAAGAAGATGAAGAAGGAGGCAGCATCCTTTTAAGGACCAACTCACTATGCCTGTCAGAAAGTGCTCTAGAGTTAAACCCTGTACAAATGAAGCAGTTGATATTAAGATGCGCTGCTTCTGAGCGGTAAATGCACTCCCTCTGGGCATCAGAATTAGGGGGTTTGTGGTCACAGGAAGTGCACTTTTTAAAGTCAGTTGGTTTCTTGGTCACAGCTGGAAAAAAGAGAGAAGTACAATATTAGCACAGTTTTTTTTTTGTTAAGCAAATTAGTACATTACCAACAATGGTAAGTACAATACCCTCTAAAGGGGAGACAGAGAGTGTGAAAAGAACTAGTACCAAGAATGGTATGTTATAAGGTGACCAGATGGTAGAAATAAGGAAAAGAAAGTAACTCAGTGGTAGACAAAAACAAAAACTCAACTTATAGTAGAGGGAGGACTAAATGGAGAAGTTAAGAGTTTTCAAAAATAGCTGTTACTCACAAGTCAATATAATAACCAAAATGTAGCTCTTTGAGTAGGATCCACATCAATGTGAGATGCCATCAAACGAGATCTGAGGCTGGCTGACTGGGTATTATGGGTACAGGGAGGAGCTCGAGAGTTGGATCTGAAGTCTACTTCATGCGTCCGAGTCGGATCCGGTACACATACATTGAGGAAGAATGAAAAAGACAACATCAGATCCTAAAACTGACATCTCTTGAAGAATAATTGTACTACATCACACAGTTTCTGACAGACTGTTTGTACATGTATCCTCAATATTCTAGCAAGTTGGCCAAATTCAAAAATATTTTACAGCTCAAACATTTTTGTACAAAAAAATCATATACTTCAGATTAATGACTGCATGTAGCGACTGAGTAGTTGACTCTAGTTTGCCGCAACAAGAACTGTTACTCCACTCCATGTAGCCTGGATGAAAATAACTCCTAATGGCAAACAAAGGAACCCCAGGCTAGTTAAAGGAGGTTTTTGGAAGCAGCACATTAGGTATAAGTAAAACTATTACGCCAGTTGGTGTATGCTAGAGAAGGCTACACTAATATATACTGATTTACTGGACAGACATTTTTATAGACCAGGAAGATTATTGTCATTCTGTGCCGTAAGCTCTAATAATACTAGACTCGAGGTAGGCCCTTATGTGAGAGCACATATAATGATCATCTAATACAGACCTGAATAAAAAAAATGTTTTTGTACTCCACGTCTACAATTATTCCCCCACCCAATCAACTAAAACAGGAAATCATTAGCCCCCCGAAAAAAAATAAAACAGCTTCACTTTTGCAGAACCATATTACAACTGGCAAACGGACATCTACTGTTGTGAAAAAGACATTTTTACTTACCAGAATAGGCATCTGTATACATTCTGAAGCCACAGCCATAGTAATGCTTGAAGGTTCCAGGCCAGTCAGTCTACAAAACAAACTTATAAACTGACACTATGGTGTGAATTCCCCCACACCATACATAATTTCTGAAGCTTTTTAGTACACAGAAAACCACACTACACGACTAATATACAAATGGTACCAACAACTTAAAGAAACAGTCCACACATCTTACATCTCCATTTTTTAGAAGCAAAAATAAATTATATAGTATGGTAGAATTTTGCAATACAATTCATTAAAGTATATAGATTTTATGTCTCTTTCATAATGTGCTTATATTTTCCATTATTTTCCATAATTTCTGTCACTTTCCATTTTTCAACCACGTTTTTGAGTAGTATCCCACATTACTAATGGAAAGAGTTGTGTGTTATATTATATGGCATGTGTTACACACTGGGTGATTCTGAAAGCTTAAAATAATTATACTCACTGTGAATGGCTGAAGTAGGAACAGACTGCATGTGGGTAGAATGCTTATCTTAACAGAAGGAATAATCTGGACAAAACATTATGTCAACTGAAATGATTTGTCAAATAGTATCACAACATTTTGCAAAGGTTAAATAAAAATAAATTTAATAAAAGCTAATTATATAAAGCCTATGTTGCAAGTACCAAATGTACATAACATTCATATATTTTACAAATGCTTTAATTGTGCAAACTGCTTACTGAATAAAGAAAGCACCAGTCATTTTAAGTATAGAAATAAACAACGTATAAAAATATTTATTTGAGTTTTATCAAACAAAACAGCACCCCCACTGTAAAAAAAAAAAAAAAAAATAGGTCTGTTACACAGTAAATTTTGTCAAAATTCATAAAATGGCACATATGCACACTTGTATACTGACAAAAAGTGAGGTAGAAGTGATCCATATTCAAGCCAGACCAAGAAATTTTGTAGCACTTCAATCAGTGCTGCTGCTGGGCAGAACTGTATGGTGAGATTAACAGCTGTCTCCTAACAAGAAACAACAACAATAAAAAAAAAATCAATCACTAGTAACCAAACCTAATTCTGATGCATGCAAGTGTCTCAAATTATAAAAAAAGAGTTTGTTCAAGCAATGTAGTTAATTAAATGCACTATTTTCAAAAAAACTTTATTATTAGCTCAAACATCAAATATACAATACCACTAACGAATGAAAATACAACAATCATTAAAACTGAACTGTAAACAGATGCTGGTCTGGGTCCACTTCCACAGTTTCAAAATTCTGAGTTACCGTGACTTGCAGAGGGAAAACTTGTGAATGCTATCTTAAATCCTAGGCACAGCTTTATGAATTTATACAGTGATAATGAATAAGGACTCCACATGGCGGTCCTGTACTGGATTTGGGGATGAAATATAAGACTGGTCCGCTATAGGCTCAGAGTAACCTGGGATGCCAGTAGTGGGAACTCCATTCTTCCCATAACAGAATATCAGTTACGTCTGCAATCCACAGATGGAGCCAATGAACTTTATTTACTAACCAGATGAAGTCCTACTGTTCAACCAAATTGAAAAGGATTACCAAAAGAAGAGTTCCTTGAGAAGGTAGAGCAAAATGTGAACAAATGCTTACACTTATTTGGCATTAGCAGTCACATTAAGAGGGGTAATACAGTTAGAAGTCATCTCCCAATCTTGCTCCAGAACCCTTGATTTACTACAGATAGAAAGCAAAGTAATATAAAAAGGTTCAGCTTTTCCAAGGTACTGTGCAACAAAGGCTCTATGTCTATTTTACAATATTCACGTGGATCCAGATTCCACACTGTCCACCACATCATCTCTGGCAAGTCACAAAGGAAGTGAGGAAAATCTAATAATCTATCAGTAAAAATACTGATTAAGCCATGCCTAGCCAAACAGTCTTAGTTTTGTAGAGGATGCAGCCAAATAAGGGATACAGAAAATTATTTCTGTAAAAGCCTGAAGTATGTGCAAGCAAACTTCCCAATCCAAAAGATCCAGAGGGGAACACAGATAATCAGGTTTAGAGAATTTAGTGACTTTGTAAGTTCTGGAAAATATCTGCAGATTTAACAAGAAGAACACTCATCCATCTGTGAAGACTAAATAAAACATTTTTTCTAACAATTGCACCAATTACCTTACTCCTCTGGAGAAGAGGGGTAGTGGGTCAGATTTGTTTGTATCCCAGTCTAAGCTTTGTTTAGTTTTAGAGGGTAAGGATAAGTGGGAAAACTGGCAACCTTATAACATGCCACTAAGTAATGAGAAAGGGTCCTAAAAGACTTCTCCTGTCTTGATCTTATCCTGAGGACTTCTGGTAGATAGCAACTAACACGCTTGCAAAACATAGTGGAAATCCAAACTGGGACAAGGCTTAAAATATTAAGAACCAATCAACTCTGTTAAATGTGTTTACCACATCCTAAACCTGCTTAAAGGCTGCTTAGTTCCACTACTTAAATGCAGTAAGTAATCATCTTCCATCACTTTGCTTGCCTGAGATAAAAACACAATGATCTTGAAAACAAAATGGATAAGCGATGAACAGGTTTTGGCTATCATAAGTGAAATTATGCAACCTACAGTCCACATTAAGCACTGATGTAGCCTGTGATGAAAGGAGATACTGCTAGCACAGCTAGCTGGAATTTTGTAAATAATTATATCTTTGGTAAATATCAAAATGATTTATACAAGATGCTTGTGTTACAAATGTATTAGAACTGTCATGTGTATATCAAACTGCTTGTACGGACCTGTGTGTTGAAAAGGTATTTCCAGAGTACTGTGTCTCAAATGTAACCACAGTGTGCTCTACTGGAAGAAAACAGAAATGTACATGCACTAGTGGAAACTGGAATACAGGAGGTTAACCTCAGTCCAGCAAACTTTAGAAAAACATCTGAAATTAAATTACTTTATAGGCTAGGCCATAAAAGATGGTATCTTTCAGTTCTCAATGCAGCAAGAGACAAAGTCTGTGCTGGGAAGCCTTCTGTATTGTCTTTAGGGTGAACTAATTATTAGTTTTGAAAGCATGAAAGAATGCAATTGTTTTATGACTTCCAGCATCTGCCAAAGATCTGAGCACAGCCCTTGTCTATGTATTTCTACAGGTAGATGCTAAATGCTGCCAGCTGCCATCAATGGCTGTTTTGCCTGGGAACTGGAAGTCAGTTAACAAAAAGTGATGTCATTCTGCAAGCTATCCAAGCAGTAATATTTTAGAGATTATTTTGAGAAGTCTCTTAGTAAGACGGACCATTCTGTATTCTGTCTAGGACCTGACAACATGAAGACCCATTCACCACACCTTGTTTTAATGAAGTAAGTTTCTAGGAAACACTATAATTCTCTTGGATATAGTCAAGAATACAGGAAAACTTAGTTTAGATGTTTTTCTTTATTTGTGTGAGCCTGTACTGCAATGTTATTTTAAATATTTCCTGTTGTTTTGAACTCTGATGTCACTGTGAATATATATTTAGTATTGTCTTGTTTTTTTTATTTATTATTCAATATACTTAAACCTTTCATTGTGGCTGATCTGTGTAGAGATATGTACATTTTGAGAATACTTGCATATTTATTTGGTGACCGTGTGTGGGCCATTCATAACAGCCTTGCTCCTGGTCAAACTACCATTTGTATTAGTGTTAATATTACACAGTAAAATTGGACACCCTTTGTTAAGGGCCTTAAAGTAGCTGATAAGGGGTTCCAGTGGCAGTGGTAACTACCGTATAGTCTGGGCAGAAGGGGGCATAGCTAGTAAACTTGTGCCAACCTTTCCCAGGTATGCATGTGTATCTCTAAAACAAATCTCCAAGAGTGTGCGTGTGTCAGCTACTTGGGCAGAGACACAAAGCACTGGTTGGACAGAGAGAGTGTTGGGAGGACTTGGCTTGGAACCCTGGCTAAGGACTAAACTCTATAGCTGTGCCAGTGGGCAGTCTTATTGGGGATCTGGGGGAAGAGGTAGAAACCAGCCCTAGACTGAATGTGGTCTCTGTGTGCTCTTCAGGGAAATTGCACTTGATGCAGAGAGCTGCATCTGGAAATACTGTGTGTGTGCTTGCCATTCTCTCAGTGAACATCCCCCACTGTTGCCAGTGGTGAGGATTGAGGCTCTCTGATTACTGGTCCAGTGGAGGGTCGCCTCATAGCCTAATGTAGATTTGGATGAAGAAGTCAGAGTGCAGCTTTTGCCATGATTTAAGCAAGTTGGAAACAATGTCTTATTTCCAGAACAGATAGCATTCCTTCATTTTTATAAACATTCCTGGCATGCAGCCAGGGTGCAAGCGAGTTAATCACTGACAAGCATTTATGTAGTTCAATGGGCGAACATCCAGCTCTGTAGTTTTACCCAAATCCATATATATGACTTTATGCTACACTTATTTCAGTGTAACTAAATGCACTAGGGATTCTGACAGATCAGATAGAAGGCAGGAAATTAAAATATACTTGTTCCATGGGTGCTTTAGATAACTAATGAAGGACTGTACACCTGATAATGACAGTGGAGCACCAGTTGTTATGGTTTACGTGGACACATGAAGGCTTTTGACCCAGTCCCAAATAAATGCCTGATAGGAAAACTAGGAAGGATGGTGACAAGACTGATGCAGAGGAACTGGGATAATGTAAGGTTGAAGGATAGGACAGAAAGGGTTATGCTGAGGGGCTAATGTCAGGAATAAAGAAGGTTACTAGTAGGATACTACAGAGGTCAGTGGCTAGGCTCAGTAATCCTCAGGGCATTTGTTTCAGAAATTTCTGAGAGACCAGCAAACAAGATCAGTCTCTTCATTGACGACACAAAGATAGAAGCAGCAGTATAGGATGAAGAAGCAAGAGTCTAAGCAAAGATTTGGAAAGGCTAACCAACTGGACAGAACAGGTGGCAGCTGGGGTTCACTGTAGATAAATGAAAAGTAGTGTAATATGGGCATAATAACCCTGACATGAAGCACAAGCAGGAGGAAGTGAAACTGATGGGAAAAAGATCTGGGAATGCTGATCACACCTGACTGGATCAGTAGAAGCAGAATGAGAGACAGTGGAAAAAGCAAACAGATATCCTTGACTGGAGAGACTCCTGAAGCAAAGAGATGATCTGTACACTCTCCTTTGCCCTGGTCAGATCATACCATGAATGTTGTGCTCTGTTCTGGTGAGCATGCAAGGAAAGAAAAATCGGGAGATGAGATATGTGAGCACAAAGTCAGGTGAGGAAGATGAGAAGCAGTCATCTTGAACAGAAGAACAAATAGGGCAGAGGTATTAGATGATGGGGAGAAGCTACTGCATGGATCACTGGATGTAATTCTTCAAAGAAAGGGTTGTAAATCCACTGAATGGACTACCAGAGGTGGAAAAAAATCTACACATTCATCTAGAAGTATGTGATAGGTAAAGAGTGGGTGATGGAAAATAAGGATGGAGTGGGGGAAAAATATTAAATGCATTTAAAGGCCTATTACAAGGACTTAATTTCTCATTCTGCCTCAAACAAATAAAAATACTGATGGTAATGGAGATGACTATCTACTTACAAAGGCGGTTTCATTATTTAATTGTCATACTGCCTTTCATGAAGGACACTAAATAAACTGCAAACCTTTTCTAAATATTTTTAGTTCTACCAAAGCAAAAGTAAAGCTATCAAAGCACATTCAAGCAGTACAAAAGCTTCTCCCCCCACTGGGCCACCACAAAAGTAAAACCAGACAATCAAGTATTTGTTTCTATATTTAGATCCAGCTTATTTGAAAGAGTAAGCTGGGACTTTATGAGCAGGGCAATGGAAGCATTTATATTCCCTGATAAAATTAAAAGGTTGATTAGGAGGACACATGACGGATTGGAGGTGAAAATTAAAGTGGGTGGTGTCCTATCTGATAATTTCTGTTTGAGCAGAGGAACCGGGCAGGGGTGTCCTCTCTCCCCTTTTTTATTTGCACTGTATTTAGAACCACTGACAAAGAAAATAAGGGATTCAGAAATTCAAGGATATAATTGGAATGGTAGTCATGAAAAGCTGGCTCTATTTGCAGATGACATTTTATACCTGACAAAACCAGAAAGGGACACTACAGTGATGCAGAACATTTTAAGACAGTGTCATATATTTTCAGGACACAAAATTAATGAAGCTAAAACAAATGCAACAGCAGTAAATTAGGTACCCACACACACATTGGTTCAGTAATATCCATATTTATGGAGACATGATAAAATGAAGTATTTAGGAGTATGGATTAAAAATTATTCTGGTGTGGCAGCTAAGGCTATGTGGGAAGAGACTACATAACAGATAATACAAAAACTGAGAAAAATGGAAGCTCTCTTAGATGGATATTGATAAGATACAAGCAGTTAAAATGTTTTTAGTCCCTTTAGTCTTATATACAGGTCAGGGCGGTCACAGTGGTGCAGTGGTTAATGTTGCTGCCTCACAGTAAGAGGTTCTCTGGTTTGATCCTCGGCTGGGGTGTCTTCGGTGTGGAGTCTGCATGTCCTCCTTGTGATTGCGTGGGTTTCCTCCATGTGCTCCGGTTTCCTCCCACATCCCAAAGACGTGCTGCAGGTGGATTGGACACACTAAATTGGCCCTAGGTGTGTCTTCTGTGGAAGGTTGGGTGCCGGGCTGGCAACTCGACACTGTAAAACTCCACTGCCAATCATGAGCGGACAGTGATCCGCTGTGGCGAACCTTAACCAGGAAAAGCCGGAAGAAGTCGTTGTCTTATATACAAGTCAGGCATATTTTTATCAATCAGAGAAGAAATTGTGGATAGCAATTAATAAAGTGCTGAAGAATTTTATCTGGGAGTGGAATAATCTAATTCTTCCAGTAGAACAAGTTGGATTGGGATTACCCAATTTGAAAGAGTATTTCAGAGCAGCATAGTTAAGGCTCCTATACAAAACACAAGAAGAAAACTATAATTCAAAGTGGAAAGGGATGATGATGAAAGGGGGGCTCAAGAAACAAAAAGAGACAGGGATTTTGGATGTGGAACTTTAAGGAGAATAACAATAATAATACAGAATATTCTATTCATAAAGTAGCAGAAAGTATTCTAAGAATTAAGCCAACATGGGAATGGAGAAAGGAGATTATGCTGATAGGGATAACTGCAATTAGGGATACAGAAAATAGGTAAAGGGGGGCTGGAATTTATTGTAGAAAACTGGCAAAGGAGCCAAGGTATTGTGAGCAAATAACTAGAGAAAGAAAGGTAATAGAATGGGAAGATGCTAAAAATGTATTTGGACTTCAGGTTAGAGATTGCCCTCTCTATCAAGGATTGATATCAGAGTATAGACAAAGAGAAAGAAATAGAGGAGAGGGTCCTAAATGAAAGACCAATACTGTCTAGAATCTAGAACAGAAGCTGCCATTAAGAAAGGAACAATTAGTAGAACATACAAAATATTGTATGATAACTATAAGAATCAGAAGAGCTTAGAAAGGATTGGGAAGAGAGACTGGATAAGCAATTCACAAAGAGACAATGGGAGGATATATGTATATCTCCCAGATATGCAACAAAGTCTGAAAGATTTAGGATTTTTACTTGGAGGTGTTTACATGGGTATTTTTATACCACAAGTAGACTCCAAAGAATTTTTCCTCAGCTACGGCGCAAATGTTGGAGGTGTGATGGACAAGAAAGAGTTAACTGGGAACATATTTTCTGGGAGTGTAATGAGTTGGCAGACTTAAAAGATTCCCTGCATACTGGTCTGTCAAGAGATACTGGGTGAGTAATTGTTTACTCATTACAGTTGTTTCAGCCTAGATTAAATCAGAGGTGCAGGCCTCTGATTTAATCTAGGCTGAAACAACAGTAATGAGTAAACAATTTTCTAGGTAAATACTTCACAAGAAATTATGTTCTTTAATACTCTTACCCCCCAACTCCCATGTTATCTCCATCTGTTTACTCCAGTTTCCATGCACATCCAATCTGGGATCCTTCAGTTGCTCCTTTCCTGGTAATCTGGACATAGCCCTTTGATGGTGAGCCTCCTCAGGAGATGGATCATGTGGTAAACGCAATGGTAGCACCATGGAAAGAGGGATCCTATGGTGAGTTGTAAGAAGGGATTCAGGAGTCATTTTAAGTGTATTAGTCAGTCATGTTTCATAGCTTTGTCATGGAAGTGAAATGACATCAGAATGTCATCTTCACCCCCCCCCTGCAAGGTTCTTGGTTTGCACCAGAGAGCATACAGCCACTAGTTTCCCAAAAACCTATCCCCCAAAACAGGAAAGCTGGCCCATGTTTTTTTCATCATATACCCTTCTGGCCAGCCCTACCAGCAGCCTTAGTCCATTTCCAAACTTAGGTCATCAGCAAGCCAACAACTCTGCACCACTGGACTGGGACTTTTTTTTTGGGGGGGGGGCAGCACCACTGACCATCAAGACACCCTCCCTGCAATATACAAAAGATTTGTCCATTGTCCTGGTATGATGGCTCAGCTTGATGCACTAGATCTCAGTCAGCCTTGAGGTATAAGTTGACTACAGATGTAGTGCTATCATCTGCAAGGGCTGGTGATTTTAATAGTCCCCCACATGTGCTTAGCATATTTGTTATAGGCTGGCTGGGCAATGAGGAACTACAGTGGTGCTCTTCTCTACTGCTGGATCCAAGGGTTAAATATGGCATCCCCCCATCTTCCCACCCACCAGTCTGATCTCTTTTTTTCTAAGCTCAGTCCCCAACTAGAGCTCCACTAGAGAGATGTCAATATGCATACTTCCTCCCTCCCAGGATAGGAATGCCCATCCTCCCCAGTCAGCTTTGTTAGGCGTCTGAGCCAGTAATCTAGCTCAGGTTGCCTAGGTTGTAGTCAGAGCATTATCCTACTATGTCACTGTGCTGGCTGTCACTACACTACAAACTGCTGAAAATTAGAGATGATGGGATACCTTTCACAGGACCAACATAGGTTTTAGCATATAGCTACTTGATCTTTTGGACAAACATGATCATTTCATCCCATTCTGTTAGTCTGAAAGCTCAAGAAGCTGTATTGTAAAATCTATGTTTGTCCACTAAAAAGGTTCTGTGCCCCAGAATTTTTGTTTGTGACCAGAACAAAATGCCTTCCTTTTTTTCTGCATATACAGCTAAAAGAGTAGTAAGATATTTTTTGGGACATGAGGAATGCTAGTAGCTTGTGCTGAGAAATGCCCTCTTTTACTCTTTAGATGTTATATTTTTATCTGTTTTCTGTTGATGTTGCTTGCATTTATTTTATTTTAATTTGTAAAATATTTGGTTGTGAGAAAAGCTCCATACAATCAAATTTGTTTTAGGTTTGCTTTCTTTGTTAGGAAAGCAATCTATCCATAGAGCCAGAAATGGTGTTTTGCTCAAGAAAATATTCCAGGTACTGGGCAGCTCACTAAAATATCACCCCTTTGCAGCACGTCTTAACAATTTCTAAACACTGAATGTAATGTTTTGGCACAAAACACAGCTGAACATCAAATGTAGTCCATAAAGAGGTCATATACAGCTTCAGTACAGATGGAAAGGATCTAAGATCCTACTGATGTATGCTTTGTAATATCAAACAGCTCATGTAATTTCTTAAAATCCCACTCAACTTTAGACTTCAACTTTATGCTGGAGAAGCTGACTCTGACACCTACCACATCTGCTACTTCCTGTGATGTTACTAGATGTTAGTTTAACTTGTGACATCTTGAAAAAGAAATAAGCTATGTAAATGCCATATTGTTCGCCTTAGAGATATTGCCGCTGTCTCAGAAATTATCAGAGGTTCATGCTAATTGAAGGAAAGTTCCTCTTCCATCCCTGAGCTGTTCATTCAACTGTACTCTAGCAGCATGACTGATATCACAGAGAAGACATCCGAATGGAGAGATAAGTCAGCAAGTAAAGGAGGGCATTATTGCTGAAATTGAATTCATCCTCAAGTCTTGGTAAGTATCTTCACGAGGTGAACCCTGTTTTGCACAAAATCTCACCAAGACGACACTGATATATATATACTGTATTTATATAGCATATATCATGGACAGAAGTAGGTCAAACATTAAAAAAGATAGCTGGGTACACAACACCCAGAATAAAAAAAGTGCTCAGTCCTGGTAGGTGCACTGGTGCCATGACTGGAAAAACATGACAGTGTAGAATCCTCAAAATAGGGAAACCTTCCTACAATAGGGTCAGGCCCAGGGGGAGGATGGAACCCCCCCCCCCTGTTGTAGAAGCAATTAGTCCACAAAAATCATAAAAAGTGATAGGCCAAAGAAGAGTCATAAAGACGATAGAGTGGACTACTGAGGATAAGAAAGAAATTGTGAGTTAATACTATTATGCAAAAAGCCCAGAATTTCCAGACACAAGATATACAAAAGATTAAGAGAGAAATTAGAGGGAAGAAAAATACTTCCACAAGAAAAAACATTATAAGCTTCAAATAAAAATTTGTGTTCATTAATACAACAGATTTATGAAAAACAGTATATAAACCAAGAAACTTTGATCCGTTTGGAAAAAAGAAGCATCTAAGGGTGTGTGAAAATACAAGCAACAAAACCTAGAGAGTTTTGAAAAGTATAAAAATGAAATATGGACATGGGAAAGAAAGAGAGATTTGATAGTGCCATGTTTATGCAAAGGTGAAAGCCAAATTAATCAATACAAAAAAGGCAGCCCCAAAGATATTCAAAGAGAAATACAGGCAAAGGCATCCAGATATGGAAAATTTCACAATAAAAAAATATCACAAAGAGGGAATGTGAAAAAGAAGATTAGTAAATTAGGAGTTAAAAAATAGAAGATGAAATTATGGGGTGCCTGCGAAGTGAAGGATTTGGTGTAGAAGGTCTAACACAGGTTACATCACAGCATGATGGAATTAGTCCCCAAAGTAAGGAGAAACAGGGAGATCAGGAGGCATCTGAAAAATATATATGGACATGGGAAAGTAAAAGAGATGTAATATGGTATAATATCTATGCAAATGAGAAAGCAAAGCTAATCAATACAAAAAGAGCAGCATCAAAGATATTTGAAGAAAACTACTGGCAAAGAAATCCTGACATGGAAAATTTTACAATACAAAAAAAAAATAAGACAGAGGAAAAGTAGAAAAAGGCGATTAGTAATGAAGACATTAAAGAAATAGAAACAGAGGTTATGGAACACTTATGAAGTGAAGGATTCAGTGTAGAAAATCTAGTTCAGAAAGCACCACAACGGGACAGAGCAATGGACATCCAAATTAAGGGAAAACAGTGGAACGGGAAGCAATTGATCAGGTGCCATGTGAAGATATTTTGCAGCCTTCCACAGGAAATGAGTATAAACATTCACTTGAAGCTGGACAGCAAGGAAGGAATGGGAAACTGTGTGACACAGTTAATGCTGAGGAGTGATAGGCCAGTGAGTTCTCATATGACAGACACTGGATGAAATTGAAGAAAATGTGTCACAGGAAATTGCTACAGAACTTTCTATAGAATGCCCGTAGGAAATAGAAAAAACAAAATGTGACCTCAGTTCAGAAAAAAAAATGCTAAGAGAAGAGTTGCTTGCTTTAATAGAAATAGACAGATATATTGAGATCAATGAAAGAAATAAACTGCAGAAGGTCAATAAAACCCTAAAAATCAGAAGTTTGATAAAACAAATGAACACAGTAATTAGGGCTGTCCATAGAGATCCATATGATATAACAGAAGTAAACAGAATATATTACTGTGCAGCTAAATTAACAATAGGTAAAGTTCTACCACAAGAACACAGGGTAGTGAGGGAAAGGAAGGGGAGAAACCAAACATCATCATAGAAGTATCGAATAGAGAAAACTATAAAACAATTAAGACAAGAAGTGTCACTGTTAGAAGAGTATATAAGAGGGGACAGATCAACAAAAATACTTAGAAAATAGACATGATATAAGCAATGTGTGGTATTAGAACAGATCAGGACCTATCAAGCATCATCACAAACAGCAAACTAAAAATCTCAGCACAGGTCGAAAAAGGTAGACGATATGCAGATAAATATAAAGGAAAAGTACAAAAGAATCAATTTATTTATGACTCAAAAAAGTTTTATACAGAATTGGGAAACGAGGTAAAAGGAATTAAAAGACCACCCAAAAAAAAAGACATTGATACATTTTGGAGAAGTATTTATGAAGATCCCGTAGAACACAACAAATATGCTAAATTGACTGAAGTAGTAAAAGAAAGAATAAGAAGTTTAAAGGTACAGGATATGAAATGGGATGAAGTCACAGCCTAAGATAGAAACAAAGTTACGAAAAGCCTCTAATTGGAAAACCCCAGGCCCAGATGGAATACCTAACTTCTGGTTAAAAGTATTAACATCTTTGCACCAAGACGTAGCCATGTGTAAGAACTATTTTTAAGTGCACCCCAAACAGACACCAACCTGGCTAACAACAGGAAAACAAATTCTCCTGCAGTGAACCTGCAAGCTACTCTAAAAATTATAGACCAATAACTTGCCTTCCAGCAACATATAAACTGCACACTGGAATTGATGCCGACAGAGTTTATAATCATTTAGAAGAAAACTCAATTATGGCAGTAGAACAAAAGGACAATAAAAGAAAGTCATATGGAACAAAGGTCATTGGTTGTTAAATACAGTCCAGTCATAGTGGAGAACTATAAGAAGGGGAAGAAGGCATGGATTGACTACAAAAAAGCATAAGCATTTGATAGTATCCCACATTCATGTATAAAAGAGTGCTTAAGAATGTACAAGATAAACCCATCACTGAACGGCTACATTAGAGTGACTATGAAACAGTGGCAGACCACTTTGCAATTAAGCCACGATAAAGGACAAATCATTATTCTAGGGATAAAAAATTCAAAGGGGGATATTCCAGGGTGACTCTGTCACTGCTGCTATTACGTCTTGCCCTTATTCCATTAAGCTGTCCACTTAACAGCTTACGCCATGGCTATAATTTGGCTCCTAGAAAACAACAAAGTGTAAAGACGTCTCATCTTCTCTTTGTCGATGATTTAAAACTATATAGCTCATCAGACGAGGAACTGAAAGCGCAAATGCAAGCTGTCAAAACTTTTCAGATGATATAATAATGTCAATTGGTCTTGCTAAATGTGCAAAAGTAACCTTTAAAGCAGAAAAACTGCATCACCAAGAAAACATCGGTTTGGGACAAGAATGTGATATAAAAGAACTTGAGCAAGAGGGAGTGTATAAATATTTGGGAACTGATGAAGGATCAGTAATAAAACGTGAACAAATGTGAATAAAACTTAGTAAGGAATATTTTAGAAGACTTAAATTAATCCTGAAAACAGTACTGACATCCAGGAACAAAATTCAGGCTATAAACAAATTTGCTCTTCCTGTCCTAAGTTACAGTTTTGGAGTGACTGACTGGCCCCAAAATGTGTTGGACAGATTAGACAGGAAAACAAGAAGGATGCTTCATGCCAAATGATTTATAAAAATCAGTGCATACCAAGATTATATATTACCCGTTCCGAAGGATGTATGGGTCTCCTTGAAATTGATTACATATATAGATCTACAATTGTGGGACTGCACACATATCTGTGGACCTCACAAGATCCAAACACAGTGAACGTTTTGAAACACGAGGAGAATAAATCTATGACGACTTCCCTGCTTCGTCTAGCAGAAGCATATCGGCGTCAAGCAGGAATGGAAATCAAACCAAAAGTAGATAAAAATCAGGCAGCAGCTGAATGTGCCAAACAACAAAAGAAAGAATATAAGGTGACGGATCAGATGAGAAGGCAAGAAATGTTGAAAATGCACAAATGTAGCTGCAAGTATAGAAAACTTATGGCAGAACCTCATGTTGATCTGGATCGAGGGCAAGAATGGGTAAGGAGAGGAGAATTCAAACCAAGAGATGAAAGGTTAATATTGATGGCCCAAGATAGTGGGCTACATACTATTTGGTTTACAAAGTCCACTGAACATGTGGGAGAAACAGACAACTGTAGGTTTTGTAAAACAGAATTGGACACATTTGCACACCTCATTGCTGGTTGTGACATACTAATGGCAGAAGGACTATATACTGAAAGGCATAATAATGTGCCAAGACTGTTGCACTGGGGATTGTGCAAACATTATAGTATTGAAGTGGCTAAAAAACACTGGAAACATGAGCCACAAACCACCATAGAAAATGATGAAGTCTACATCACATGGGATCACCCATTACCAACAGTTCAAAAGACATATTCGAGAAAAACAGATATAGTGGTCCATGAAAAGAAGACAAAAGTAGCACTGATCACTGAAATTGTCACATCCAGTGACTACAGTGTCTTGCGTATAGAGAGAGACAAGGTCAAATAATATCAGGATTTGCAGGCAGAAGCAAGAGCAATGTGGAAGAAAGATACCCAGATAGTTCCAGTAGTAGTAGGAGCAATGGGTCTTATAAAAAGAAACTACAATCGTATTTAGATATGTTAGCAATACATGTAACCCTGTACGAATTGCAGGAGGAGTCTTTACTGACCACATTGTGGGTGCTGCGAAGAGCACTTCTGGCTGAGATCAGAGATTGAAACAATACTAATTTCATGAACTTCAATCATACTTTGACTTAGGAATGGGGTCCATGCCTGACATGGTATTAGAAACCCAAAATATTTGGAGAAATTAAAAAAAAGACTAGAATCCTCAAGATATGGAAACATTCCAACAATGGAGTTGGGCCAGGTTCAGGGATATGATGGCCACCCTGCTCTAGAAAGTAGTAGTAATAGTCCACAAAAATTACAAAAACTGACAGACCAAAAAAGAGCCATAAAAATGACTCAGTGGACTATTGTGGATGAGGAAAAAAATATGTACTGTTCCTGTCATGCAAGAAGCCCAGAATTTCCAGATAGAATATATTCAAAAAGGTTAAAAGAGAAATTAGAGGAAATAAAAATACTTACACAGGAAAAACTGTCAAAAGCTTCAAATAAAATTTATGGTCATTTGTACAACAAATCCAAGAAAAACATTACATATATACAAAGAAACTTTGGGCCACCTGGAAAATGTGACAGAGGAAGTGCAAAAATATAAAGAACAAACAGGTATAAAAAAAGAATATGGACATGGGAAAGAAAAAGAAATCTGATATGGTGCAATATTCATCCAAAAGAAAGCAAAACCATTTAATACAAAAAGCAGCTCCAAAGATATTTGAAGAGAAATATGGTTAAAGGCACCCAGATATGGAAATTTTCACAGTACAAAATATGAGAACATAGAGGGAAATGTAAAACAGAAGATTAGTAATGTAGAAATTAAATAGAAAATGAAGTTATGGAATACATTTGAACTGAAGGTTTTAGTGTAGAAGTCCAACACAGGTTACGTCACAGCATGACAGAAGAATGAGTCCCCAAATTAAGGCGAAACGGGTGGAGTGCGAGTCACCTGAAGAAGAAATATGGACTTGGGAAAGAAAAAGACCTGATATGGTACAATATTTAAGAAACTGAGAAAGCCAAACTTATCAATACAAAAAAGCAGCTCCAAAGATATTTGAAGCAAAATACAGGCAAAGGCTCCAAGTTATGGAAAATTTCACAATAAAAAAAAGAAGAAGAAAACAAAGGGGGAATGTAGAACAGATGATTAGTATGTTCCGACTCAGCAAAGCTCCTCGTGGTCCTGCAGAGTGGTGCTAGCAGCAGAGAGATGAAAAAGAGTGACTGCTACCTGATTTTAAGTACCTTTTACTGCCTTTACCTTTGTGACTGTCTTTTCTCATCGAAAAGCAAGTAAAAACTGCTCTTTTGTTAGAATTAAGCTGGTTTTCTGCATTTATTTAATACCTGCACTTTAAAGTTTGTCTTTTTGTTGATTTAACTGTTGAGGCTGCTCACTCAAGTGCGCTAGCCTGTATAAAGTATTTACTGTGCATTTTCTGTTGCCGGTTTAGTAAAAAAGAAAAAAACAAAAAAATATCCTTGTTTTCCCGCCTTTCCTGAGCTAGAATAGTCCCTAATACAGGTATTGCTGTATTCTGGACTTTAGAATAGTTCCTGTGTTGCCCATATCCTTACTTGGATAGAAGGAAGCTTCTTTGTTCACCAGTGGAGTGGGGAGCTTTGAGCAGCCTATCTGTCCCTGGAGGAGTGATCTCAGCACAGGATCCTGTTGTTTATTGGCCGTTTTGGGCTAATTCCTAGCTCTTTCAAGTCCCCTGTTTAAAAACCCGCTTTAGCGCGGCTTTGCATGATTTTGCACATAGCGCAGCATCGGGCAGCGCCGCCTAAACAGGTTTAAACTATTACCGGCTCCACAGAGTCTGCTCTTCACTTTTTCCCTTGGAACTGATCTGTATCTCAAAGGAAGCACTCTATTTTCACTTTATAGCCTTTCACTTGCACTTAGAAAAAAATTTAAAGCACTAAAACCTCTCTTATACTCTTCTAAATACTTAACTGATCCTCCTAGATCAGTCAAAAGTAGTAATCATAAATATCCTGACATGTCCAAAGGTCAGTTTCATGTGTACTCTCCAGTCCAGCTGGTGAATATGGGAATCTTAAGGCAATGTTACAACTGCCTTATGTACACAGACAACTCTCTCCTCCTCCCAACAAACTCAAATATATGTGAGAGATGCAACTATATTGCCAAACTGGAGGCTGAGCTCTCTCGACCCATGACTGGCACAGTCAATCAGGAGAAGAAGGTAACCACACACACCACAAATCCAGTCTCACATAGACCTATAGCAACAACAAACCAAATACATAAACACACAAAAACATACTCAGAGACTCTAAAAAAATCTGCCTAAGCAGCAGAAACGTCCAAAGCAGACAACCAAACAACTGCTACCCCACAACAATACCCAAGTATCAAACAGTCCACAAAGTCAGTGTGCCACACAGTCACAGCCCTTAAGGCTAAACAACACACCTAATACACTTGTAATAGGTGACTCTATAGTCAGACACACTGACATCCCACTCACCAGGCTGAACAAGGAGAAGGTCACTGTAAGCTGTCTGTCGGGTGTCAGGATCCGCCACATAACACATGCATACTCAGGCCACTCCAAAGCAAGTACAAATATGACTCCGTCATTGTCCATGCTGGTGTGAACGACCTGAGACAAACCTCCGTGGACTACATGAAAAGAGACATAGAGGAGCTCTCTGATCATGTAGCCCAGGCTGGTATGACCCTGACCTTGAGTAGCATCTTACCCTCACCAAGAATGATGCCACAGTATAAAGACAAAATGGTAAGTTTTAACAACTGGCTAAAGTATTGGTGTTATTCAGAGGGGATTCAGTGTCTGTCAGCCTGGGATGGCATGCTCGACAAGCCACGTTGCTTCGCTAGGGACGGCTTGCACCTGTCACCCCTGGGCTTTCAAATACTGGCTAAGGCTCTTGTCACCCCTATAGTGACTTTTTTAGGCAAGGCTCAAAAGACAAACCCACCTCCATAGACAATACAAGGAAAAAGAAACTAAGGGTAATGCTGCTCAATGCCAGAAGTCTAAACCTCAAAATGCACGCACTCGAGACTCTCCTCAGTATTGAGAGCATCAATGTCTGCGCAGTAACAGAAACCTGGTTCAAGGCTCCAGAAAGCACCCCAGCACTACCAGGTTATACTTCATACCATGCTTTTCGGCCACAAAACTCGGACCGAACCACAAAAGGAGGGGGAGTATCCATATACATCAAAAATACCCACACCTCCAGGTTAGTAGCACTGCATGAAGCAACGGAAACATCCATGTGCAACTAACAGTGGGCAAAACTGCCTTTCAGTTTATAGCCTGCTACAGACCACCCTCCCAAACTCAGGAACCCCACTTGGCCTTCCTGAGAACACTGGAGAACATGAAGGTCTCACCAAACACCATTATATTGGGTGACTTCAACTACCCAAACATTGACTGGGTAAACTACTCAAGACCACATACCCTTGCCCAATGGTTCCTAGAATTTATAAACTCAAATGCTATGGAACAACTGGTTATCACCCCCACAAGAGGGGAAAACATATTGGACCTGGTCATCAGAAAAATAGGGACTCTATGTTCCACACCAGAAGTATACCCCTCACTGGTAAGGTCAGACCACAAATTAATCTCACTGGACATCCATATCCCGTCCCCACCCCCAGCCAAGGAAACCACGGTGAAGAACTTCTCAAAAGCAAACTTCACACTTCTCAAAACCGAGGTGGTATCCTTCAAAGCCCCTGGACCAGTGGAAAACATGGCTCAAACCGCAGAATCCCTCACAAATGCATTCTATGGACACCTACAGGAATGTATGGATCGTGCTATCCCAAATAAAACCAAGACTCACTCCTCCAAAGGCAGACCACCTGTGTGGTGGACCCCGGCCATAAATAAGCTATACAACAAAAGGAGGAAGCTACTACATGATATAGCAAAATCCCAAAAAGGGAAGGCATCTCTGATCAGTACTAGCAAGAAGCTACGATCCCTCATAAAATCATCTAAGGCCAGCTTCGAAAGAAAAATTGCACAAGAGACTAAGAACAATCACAAGACCTTCTTTAGTTATGTCAGGAACCTGGGCGGCAACTCCCAGATATGATCCGAGTTAGTGCAAAATGACAAAAAATACACTGAACCCATAGACATTGCCAACATCCTGGCAGACAGATTCAGTGCAAATTCCCCCCCCCATCCCCCCAAAAAGAGCAAATCTCCATCCCAACAGAGTGTAGCCTCCCAGACATCACAGTTGAACAGGTGAGAGCTGCCCTCTCCAAAGCAAAAAACACAGCGTCAATGGGACCAGACGGTGTCCCGGGCTGCGTCTTATATGAGCTACAAAATGAACTTAACCCTCACATTAAGTCACTGTTCAAGCTCAGCCTTACCACAGGATATGTACCCAAAGAATGGCGTACAGCAACGGTGGTCCTGTTCCATAAGGGAGGTGCCATAACAGACCCCGGAAACTATCGCCCTATAAGCCTGACTAGCCTGGTCTGCAAAGCTATGGAGCATATCATCATGGAACTCATAAACAATGACATTGGAAACCTTCAGACACTGGATCCTACCCAATTCGGCTTTGTTAAAGGCAGATCCTGCCTCTTAAACCTGGTCGACTTCTTTGAAACAGTTACCAGGGCCATAGACGAAGGGAAGATAGTCCACACAGCCTACCTGGACCTTGCAAAAGCCTTCGACACAATACCCCACTCAGGAATCATAAATAATCTCATTAGCTTAAATATCAACCCCTATGTCACAAGATGGGTTGCGAACTGGCTCAGGGATAGAACCCACATGGTCAGAATTGCAGGTGCCTTGTCAGACTAAACCAGTCACAAGTGGCGTCCCAAGGTTCAGTCCTGGGACCTCTCATTCGGTATTTATTTCTTCGAGGTACAGGCAAACACAGGAGGACTATGGCTGACCAAGTTCGCAGATGACTGCAAACTGGGTGCCATAATAGACTCTCCGGCTGACACAAGCATCCTCCAAAAGGGTCTCACAGAGACAGATAACTGGTGTCAAAGCCATGGCCTAAAGCTAAATGCTAAAAAATGCATTTGGGAAAAACAAAGTGCCCGCAGACTACCACATAGGAGGTAATCCATTAAGTACGGAGGAAGTAATTAGGGACCCAAGTAGATAGTAATCTCTCCTTTGACAATCACGTTGCCAAAGTGGTTAGAAAGACCTTCTATATAGCCCACCTCATCACAAAAGGTTTCACATCTAGATCAAGAGAGGTCTTTGTGCCACTCTATTCATCACTCATCAGGCCCATAATTGAATACAATGCCCCATTTGGGATGTACCTTACCCGACACCTGCAGCAACTGGAAAGACCCCAAAAGTACCTCACCAAGAGGATCAAGGGACTCAAACAGATGCCCTATGCAGTTAGGCTAAAGAAACTCCAGCTCTACTCAGTTGCTTACCACCTACTCAGAGGCGATCTGTGCCTCACATATAAAGTCATGCCCAACCCAGAATTAATGGACATGCTCCACCTCAAGAAATAAAAATCCCTTAGAGCTACATGCTCCAGAGACTTAAACCTCAGCACAGAAATAAATAGGACATGCTGGAGGGACAGATTCATATCCCAGAGACTCCCTTCACTCTGGAACAAAATCCCAGTCCAGGTTAGGCAGAGCCCCTCACTGACCCGCTTCAAGAGAAATCTTGACAAGTGGAGGGGAGATCGTAAGTATACCCCTGGGATCTCTTCTGGGTCCCCGCTAGACAGAGGCACAATAAACTAACTGTAAAGGGGCTATATTCTGTGACCTACTATTCAAAGGCACAGTCTACAAATCTATAAGGGTGGCGAAAGCCAACACACACTTTGGCTAGCCTTATAAATGCCCTAGGGCAGATAGCCTAGTATCAACCTCTGAACCTATGGACCTATGGTAGAAGTTAAACAGAAAATGAAGTTATGGATTACCTGCAAAATGAAAGATTTAGTGTATAAAATCCAACATAGGTAATGTCTCAGCATGATCGAACAATGAGTCCCCAAAATTAAGCAGAAACAGAGAGAGAGCGAGGCATCTGAAGACTTTCTACACAATGATGTTCTGGAGTCATCTGTAGGAAACTGATACAGATGTTCACTTGAAGTTAGGAACAGGAAATACTGGGAACTCTGATGCAAGCAATGCTGATGAGATAATGAGTTCCCATATGAAAGTGCAGCAGATGAACCAGGAAGTATCTGATAAGGATATGCCACAGGTAGATGTTCTGGAACAAACAGCAGAATGTCCCCAGGAAATGGAGAGTAGGCAATGTATTCTCATTTTAGAAGAAAATGATCTAAGTTAAGAGCTGCTTCATTTAAAAGAGATGGATAGATATATTAAGACTGATGAAAGAAATAGATTATAGAAAGCAAATAATACCCAAAATGTTAGAAGACTGATAAAACCAATGAGCATAGTAATTAAGACTATTAAGAGAAATTAATGTGATATAACAAACGAAAGTTGGACATATATTACTGTGTCGCTAAATTAATAACAGATACAGTCTTACCACAAAAACACAGAGCAATAAAGGAAAGGAAGGGAACAAATAAAATGTCACCATGGAAGCATCGAATAAAGAAAACTATAATGCAATTAAGACAAGAAGTATCACTGTTCGAAGAATATAGAAGATGGAAGATGGAACAGATCAACAAAAGTACTTAGAAAGACAGATGTGGTAAAGACAAAACACAGTATAAAACTAGATCAGGATCTATCCTACACTATTGCAAATAATAAACTAAAGATATCAGCACAGGCAGAAAAACTTAGAAGATAATGCAGATAAATATAAAGGAAAAGTACTAAATAAGCAAATCATTGATGATCCAAAAAAGTTTTATACAGAATTGGGAAACAAAGCAAAAGGAATAGAAATACCACCAAAAAAGGAGAAATAGACATATTTTGGAAAAATATTTATGAAAATAATGTGGAACATAAAGATGCTGAATGGACAGAAAAAGTAAAAGTAACAGTAAGTAGTTCAATTGTAGAGGATATGAAATGAGATGAAGTAACAGCCAGAAAAACTGGAACAAAACTAAGAAAAGTTCCTAAATGGAAAATTTCAGGCCCAAATGCAGTACCTTACTTCTAGCTAAAAGTATTAACATCTTTACACAAAGATTTAATCTTGAGTAAGAATTACTTATATGCACATCCTGAACAGACACATAGTATAATAACAGGGAAATGATACTCATCCTTAAGAGTGAACCTGTAAGTCATCCTAAACATGATAGACCAATAACTCACCTTCTGACGATGTACAGACTTTATATTGGAAAGAATTGGTGCAGACAAAGTTTATATAGTCATTTAAGGGAAAAATCATGGCAAAAGAGTAACAAAAGAATGTCATATGGAACAAAGGATAATTTGTTGTTAAATAAAGCTATAATACATAACTGCAAAAAAGGGTAAGAATTTAAATACAGCATGGACAGATTACAAAAAAGCATTTGACAGCATCCCACATTCATGGATAAACGAGCTCTTATAGATGTATATGATACATCCTGCATCAATCAGTTACATTACAGTGACCAAGAAAAGTGGCAAACCACTTTGCAGTTAAGCCACGACAAAGGGCAAATTATTATACCACGGATAAAATTTAAAGGGAATATACCAGGATGATTCTTTGTCAATGTTGCTTTTTTGTCTTGCTTTAACCCATTAAATTGTTTACTTAACAGATTAGGTCATGATTAAAATCTAGCTCCCAGAAAACAACCTTGCTTAATAACATTTCAACTACTTTTTATGGATGACTTAAAACTGTATATTTTATCAGATGAGGAATTGAAAGTACAAGTGCAAGTGTTTAAACCTTTCTCAGATGGTATAAGAATGTCATTTGGTCTCGATAAATGTGCAAAAGTAACATTTAAATTAGGAAAGTTGAGGTACCAAGAAAATATCAATCTAGGACAGGAATGTGAAATAAAGGAAGTTGAGCATGAGGAAGTGTATAAATATTTGGGGACTGAAGTAGGATATGCAATAAAATGAACAAATGCAAAGAAAATTCAGTAAGGAATACATCAGAAGATAAGTAGTATTGAAAGCAGCCTTCATATCTTAGAATAAAGTCCAAATACAAACCAAGTAACTCTTTCTGTTCTAAATTATAGTTTTGGTTAAACTGACTAGCCCCAAAAGGTAATGGATCAGTTGGACAGGAAAACAAGAAAATGCTTTGCACTTATCAAATGATATAGAAGAAATCAGTATATACTAATATTACATGTTTCTCGCTTTCAAGGTGGTATGGACCACCTCGAAATTCATTACATATACAGATCTGCAGCTGTGGGACTGCTGACCTCATCAGATCCAAACAGTACAAGTTTTAAAACATGAGGACAAGAAGTCTAAGATGACTTCTCTTCTTAGTTTAGCAGAAGCATTCTGGTGTCAAGCAGAATGGAAACCAAACCAGAAGTGGACAAAAATCAGACAGCAAATGAATATGCCAAAAAAACAAAAGAAAGAACATGAGAAGGATCAGATGAGAAGGAAAGAAATGTGAAAAAGGTGTAAATGTTGTGGCAAGTATAGAGATCTCCTGGAACAACTCCCTATTGATCAGGATTTGATACATGATTGGTTAAGGCGAGGTTAACTGAAAACAAAAGATGAAAAGGTTAATAATGGCAGACCAGGACAGTGGACTATGTACACATTAGACTACAAAGTCTATTGAACATTTGGAAGAAACAGACAAATGTAGGCTCTGTAAAAAAAGAAATGGAAACAGTCTCATATCTTGTTGTTAGGCATGATAAACTTATGGCAGAGGGCCTGTACACGAAAGGCATGATAATGTGGCACTGGGGATTGTGCAAACACTACAATAATTGGAATGCACAAGTAGCTAAAAAACACTGTAAATATGAACCACAAAACATTACAGGGAATGATGAAGTATATATCACATGGAATCACCCATTACCAACAGTTCAAAAAGCAGATGTGAGAAACCCAGACATAGTAGTCCATGAAAAAAGTAGTACTGATCACTGAAATTGCTACATCTAATGAGTACAGTATCTGACATACAGAGAGAGGCAAAGTCATAAAATATCAGGATTAGCAGGCAGAAACAAGAACAATGTAGAAGAAAGATACCCAGACAGTTCCAATAGTAGCAGAAGCAATGAGTTTAATAAAAAAAAGAATCTGCAGTCATACATAGACATGCTACCGAAACATGCAACTCTGTATCAGTTGCAGGAGTCAATTCTGGGTACATTTTGTGTGCTGTGAAGAGTACATCTGGCTAACATGAAAGACCGAAACAATACAAATTTCATGAACTTTAATTATTCCCTGACTTAGGAATGAGATCTATTCCCATCATGGTATTAGAAACCCAAAAGACTTTGAGGAATTAAACCAAGAACAACTCCTTCACAGCTTAGATAAGCACATGTAATTCAAGTTTTAACTGAACAGTTTTTTTACAGAACTTTCATATCTCATTCAAAAGGTGTAGAAAGGCAATATGTCTAAGTGATAACCCAAACCATAGCCTATTCTGCCACAGCAAATATGGGAAACTCTGGAAAGAACCGAGTTGTTGAAATGGTTACTGCATCCTCATCCAAGTTACTTACATTCCTGCAACATGGCCCAGACATCTCTCAGACATTACACATTAAGCAAGACTTCCAGAAATTACTTCTAGGCATTGTTCTAAGGTCTTCTTCTATAGTAGTGCATTTAAGAACAGCAAGGACTTAAGCAATATCTTGTTTTTACTGCTTAGGACCTCTGTCCCACCAGTGATAACTACTGCAGGAACCCTTCATGAAGTATGTTTTTTGGGTAAGTAGACTGCGTAAATGGTCACTTTTCAGCTATATACACTTACAGACAGTTAAAGAATACGTTCATACAACTGTACCATAATAAATACGTGTACAAAGAATACTGCTATAAAAGAAGCCATACAGCACAAGGTAGTCACAACCTACATAATACTTTAGCTACATAATACCAGAGTATAGAGACTGCATGAATATAAATACTGATACTGTGGCATTGATTTTTAAACAGCAATTTACATACTCACTAGTAACCTAAGGCAATAAAAAGGATGGAGTATAGTATCTAAGGTACGTGCTAGGTACACTGTGAATTAGCATTGTTAGAGTAGCTGTAAAACAACAGGGAAGTAAATATTGTGGGAATAAATATCCAGAGAATTGTTATGGCTAGGCTTGTATAGGCCCTAGGGCCGATAGCCTAGTACCAACCTATGAACCTATAAAAAGATCACCAATACAGAGTGAGTCTGTTAAATAAAGGCCATCCTGGTCAGTACATAGCTGGTTTCCCGAGGCAAACCTATCATTCATGTAGTTAATCTCATTCCAAAATAATCATGGGTTGCCAAAGCCTTTGTTGCTTTTCCTTCAAAAAGAATGCTTTGGCATTGTTTAGAAATTATGACATGCATTGCAGACAAGCATGTTAATATGGTGCAATGGTTACTAAAAGGGGGCTAAGTACCAAAGGAGATGAAAATATGTCTGACAAAGTAGTCAGTACCCAGTCTCTGTAACCACCTAAGTCAAAGACAGTTTGACAGCACACTCTTCAATTTCCTATGACACTGTTGATTACACTGGATGTTAAATTAATCCAGGCTCCCCAAACAAAAAACTATGCACACTTCAGTAGATCTTAAGTGGATTTCAGTTACAATAAGCACATTGTCTAAACTCCTACAGGCTCTGACATGAGACTCTCAGTCAGTCAGAATACATCAAGAAAACGAAACACAAAGTATTGTACAAAATTCAAACAATGCAATCACTGTTCTACAACAACTTGCTGTTAGTGCTTAATTAACACAAGTTATGTCCAATAAAAAAGAGATCGGGTTCTTTGTTTAAGGCAAAAGAAAATACAACAATCACCTTAAGCCTTGTACATTTGAATAATACATTCCAAGAACACAATTAGAACAAACCACAAAATAATGAAAAAGAAGTCCGTAAAACACATCAGCTTCAACAAAAATGGTAATTTCCCGGATGGCTGCTCACTGAGTGGCTGGTTGATTAAACCTCTCCCAGTGTGAATCTAACAAACTGTTAACAATCTTGTAAAAGTTATAAATTTGGATACATTTCAGTTACTGGCTAGTAATTACACTGTTTGGGGTGCCAGAAAAAAAGTAATTTAAAGAAAGTAAGGGAAAAGCAATCAATGAGAATTAAAACACTGTGGCTGGTAAGAACCTTGCAGGTGTTAAGCAAAAGCAGTTATATTTCAGTTTAGTTCAAGAGACAACTTTCAGTAACTTAGGGGGAAGTATATCAAATGCACTCACATGTGTTTATAATAAGTGAAATACTGGAGTAATACATACGGACATATGAAAAAGGGCTGGAAAAAATACCAGAAACTTTTAATAATTATTCAGATGAGCTAAAAAACTGCATAAATCAGATGATGAAAAAGGAAAGACTGGATGAATATGAGGCTTCTCAAAAAGAACTATTTAAAAATAGGTTTTCTCTGTGCACTCTTGTCTTCTGCGTCTAAGAATTTTTGCTATACCACATAATCTTATTAATTTTATAAAAGCACAAATAAGCAACTGGACTGATGTTCCAAAATATGATTTGTTAAATGAGAGGGCACAGCCTGTATGCTCTAAATCAGGCCATGAGAAAGCAGCCAAGACTTACAATAGTAAATATGTAATCATACCAGGAGAAAAAACTGCTCATGCAAAACTGGCAGGAATAAAAAGCATTAGAATCTGGGATACCATGGTTCTCATGGAAAATGGTTACTCACTGGATACCAGGGTTAACATAAGCAAGTTTATCCCAGCAAACAGGGAATGTTAAGGGGCAAGAGTGAGATTCAGATTTCAATATTCAGTTGTTTTCAAAATACTTTTCTTAGATAATTAAATACATTTTTGGATGCAGAAGAGGCTAGGGAATAAATAATAATAAAAAAGTTTAGCCATTGAAGATAAGTCAATAAGCTGAAGGGAGCTCTGCTTCTCAGTCTTCTGACAACAGCAAAGCCAACAGAGGGACTTTGACGATGAAACATTTTCTTTTGGTTCAAAGGAAAATACTTCAGTGACAGGGAAAAGTCCAGAAGCTGATGAAGAATCAAAAGTATCTTGGACTTTTGTGAAATCAGATGACCAAAAAAGTCAACAATTAGAAATTAGTGAGTAAATGGGATAACTGTAAAAGCATCACTTTCATTACATGTGACTGCAAGAACTGGCTGAAAATTATTGGAAGTTTGTGGACTGTGTTAAAGAAGTGAGAGAACTCTAAAGCATGGATTCCACTTTGTCATAATTTTTAGAAGGACATTGAAGTAATTGAAGAAGTAACTGTTAAGTAAAACAGTTTCTGTTGTTATTAATCGCATAGAAAATCATGATGTAAATTGCATATCATATTGCAATGCAGTTCTGTAGAGCATTCAGGCAGGGTTATTTTAATTGTGAGGTAGGGGACTTTTATCAGTGACTGCTAATTATGCTAATAATAGTGAAAAAGAAAACACTTTTTTAATTGTAATGTATCCAGGCTTTACACTGTAACAAGATAAGAAATGCGAGAAAGAAACAAGTTAAAGTTAATATGATGGGATATATTCAGCTGCTAGGGATGTAATTGTGTAGAATTAGAAAGTAATGATTTCTGCTCTTTCTGTAGAGGTGGATGTCTAGACTAATGTCCTTAGTTTAATTTATAGACAATTTTAAGAGGACAGGCTTGGAAAAAAAGCAAATGATACAAGTATTTAAAAATGGTAGTTTTTTCTTGCATTTGCAAAAATCACTAGTTGTTTAATTTTCCATTAGTTCTTGCCTTTAGCTGGACATATGGAGCAAACAGGTGCAAGCAGTTAATCATAAGAAGCCTGACCATTGTGTTCTGAGTGAAATCTACAATTTTTACTTTGCAAAATTATTAGCCATTTTTTCCCATTAGCAAATGCTTTCAGTTGAAGACAATGAGAATGCAAGTTCAGGCAATTAAGAGAGATGTGAATGCTGCATTCTGATGAAATCTAGAAGGATAGAAACTTTGAGAAGTGAATAGTTGCCAAGTAGTTGCCCCTCCAGCAGCACTACTACTGCACTGCATTAAATACAACACGGCACAATTGAATTTATTTAAGGGCAGACAATGCTGTTAATCTTATAGCTCAACGTTAAAGTTTAGTGAAAAAATGCAAGTTGTTTGCGCATCTAGGAGGGAAATAGAGATAGGATAAGAAAAGAGAACAATCTGTGTAAGTTGGAACACAAGCTATAGCGTCAGCTTTATCATTGTTAACCCTAACTGTAGAACAGGTAATGTCTGTGAGTGCAGCCATCAGTTTGGGGTAACTGCTCCTATTTGGAGGGTAAACATCTGGAATGTAGATCTAGTTTTATATGTTTGCTGAGAGTTAAAACGGGTTTACAGAGTTTTAAAAATGCATTACTGAGTTTTTTTACTGAAGTGAAAATTCTGGGAAAATGTTACACAAGTTCAAATACAACTTAGAAGCAAAACATTTATAAGAACAACTTGGAAACAGAAAGTAGAAAGAGTTGCTGCCAAACTTAGAGAGGCGTATGATAAGAAAAATAACAAGATATCCTTTAGATGTGTTACAGAGATTTTAAACCTTTGTATGAAAATATTTTTAAAAGGAATTTTTTGGGGGGGGGACTGGAAATATTAGTGGAAGATTTAATTATGCCAAGGTTACAGGAAGAAACACCCAACAATTACAGCTAAGAGAGGAAAAAATGAGGTAAAAATGATGACATATAGTCAATCATACCAGGAACAGATGGTATCCCTATAGAAATCAGGATGTTGAGATTTTGTTTAATAATATTTAAAAGGGGGAGGGGGAGTACTGTCATCTTGCAAGAATGTTGTGGTGTCTATTACACAAAGAGGGTAAACTTTCATCACATCTGGCTTCATGCAGACCCATTTTAATTTTAAATCATGGTCATACAGTGCTTGTGTGTATACTTGGTAAGAGAATGACAGAAATCTTACCAAAGATATGGATCAATGTGATTTTATGGAGGGAAAGGTAAACATTTAACATTAACAGAACAATGATGAATCAGAGGGAAGCACAGTACAAGAAAGTCTTGCAATTGTTTATTGGTTCTTGATGCAGAGAAGCAGTCGGTAAAGTTGGCTGGGATTTTTTATGTAGGACAATGGCAACATTTGTGTTCCCTGACAGAATAATATGATTAATAATGTGAATATGCAGGGTCAGAGGCAAGAATTAAAACTAAGAGTGCTATTCTCTGACATGTCCCCTTTCTCCACTATTTGCTTTATATTAAGGGCCACTGGCACAGAAAATAAGGGATTCACAAATTCAAGGATATAACCAGAACAGTACTCAAGAAAACTTAGCTTTACTTGTATATACTTTTTGTACTTGATAAATCCAGAAAAAGGACATTTTGAAGTTGGGGAACATTTTGAGACAGTTTCAAGTTTTTCTGTGACAAAAAATACATGAAAATAAAACAAAGCCTATAGCTGTAAACTGTGTACTCAAACTTGAACTGGTTCAGCAATACTCATACTTAAGATATGATAAGATGAAGTATTTAGGTATATGGTTTAAAAAGGATTACACTACGGCAGCTAATATATAGGAAGAAACTTAAAAGAATATAGAAACTAGATAATACAGAAAGATTATGGAATATGGGCAGTAAGATAATAGCAGTGAAAATGTTTTCAGTCCCCTTGGTCTTGTATAAAGGTCATGCATATTTTTATCAGCCAGAGAAGAAGTTGTGGGAGTTAATTAAGAGTTTACTTATTTATTTATTTTGACTTGGGTGGTGGTTTAGGGTTACTTGATTTGAAGGGGCTACTTTCAGAGCTACACAGTTAAGGCTCATATACATAACTCAAGCCAAAGGTTATAAATCAAAGTGAAAAGGATAATGGTGAAATGGGGGAGGGGTTTGAGAAATAAAGAGAAATTATGACTTTAATGAAAGTTAGGGCAAACAACAACATGCACAAATGTTATATTCATAAAGTAGTAAAAAGTATTCTAACAACTAAGCCCATACTGGAACTGAGAAAGGAGATTTTACCAATAGAAAGGTCTGCAAGTAGGGGTATAGAAAATAAGCAACGGAAGCTGGAATTTACTGGAGGAAAGTAGCAAAGGAATCAGAGTACTGGGAGCAAACAAATGGGAATAGAAAGGTAATAGAGTGGATGAGGTTAAGCAGAAGTTGAGACTGCAAGATAAAGACTGATTTCCCTTTCAGCAAAGGAAAGGGGACAGGGGAGTGCTAAGTGCAACAGCAGCTCTGGAAGAGATTTTAGTGGAATCTATAAATAATCTTCTGTTACAAATGGATAATTAGTAGTGTATACAAAATACTGCCTAGTAACTGTAACAATCAATCAGAAGAGGTCACAGAAAAGAGAAAGGAGAGGCAGCTCACATGTAGTCAATGGGAAAAAAAACTGTAATGCTCCCAAGTATGCAACAAAGTCCAGAAGGTTTAGGATTTGTCCATGCAAGTGTTTGCATGGGTATTTTTATAACTCAAGTAGCCTCAACATGATATTTTCTTAGGTGGACAGCACAAACTGGAGGTGTGATGGGGAACAGAGAAGTGACTGGGAACATGAAATTGGAGCTGCCAGATTTAAATAAATCTCTGCAAAGTATTTTGACAGATCTGACTTCAGATACTCAAGACTTTGGATCCCAAGCTCAAGATCTACCTCTTACCCATAACCTCCCGTAAAGCCCAACATTACCTCAGACTGTGTTTGCTGGAGAAAAACATATAATTTTACCATCTTATAATAAACAGGAATAGCCACAATGCTATACAAGATTATTCAATAGATTATGACTGGTCGGAAACTGATCTGGAGCAAAAAGTGTACTTGAAGGGCCTTAGAATAGGCCAGTCTGGTCAACCAACATAAAATAACACTATCATAAGACAGTGGGGCAGGTGGAAAGGAAGTTGACGAAGAATGGAAGCAGACACAGATCGATCATTATGGTAAGTACATAACTTTCTTTCTGATAATGTCTCTTCTTTCCACTCCTCTGTGGATGGAACAGAGTCCCCAGCTAATATAAACCTTAAATGGGTTCATGGAAGGATATCCTGGAGGATGGCTGAACTAAATGCTGCACTGTCCCTGAAAAGTAAATTCAGTTTACAATGGAATATGACGGTACAAACATTAGACTAAGTGGCTGCAGAGCAAATGTCATCAAATAGATGTCCTGGAAAAGAAGATTGTACAGGTTGCCACAGACCTAGCTGAGTGAGCTTTGACTGGCTTTGTTAAGGGGAAGTGTCTTTATTTGTATACATGAGTTATACAAGCAGACAACAACCTGGATGGGGTTAGTTTGGAAACTCCTTCATGCAGAGAGCTTATCAGACTTTCTGAATGATTTTGTATGGCGAATCTATGAACATCCAATAAATGTAGATGTATTCTCCTTTGTAAGAAAATTTTGGGAAGAAAACTGGCAGATTAATGTTTTGATTTAATTTTGTTTCTGTAGCTACCATTAAGAAAAAGGAGGGACTGGTTTGAAGGGAAACTCTGTCCTTGTAAAAAAATAATGTACAGAGTTTTACATGTAAGGGCTTTGAGTTCTGGAACCCTCTTTGCAGAAGTATCTGCTACCAAAAACAAGGTTTTCCATGTAAGGAACTGAAATTACATCTTGGCTGAAAGTTCAAATGGTGGATGAGTGAGTTCTTGAGGCAGAATAGTAATTCCTCAAGGAAGAATCAGATCTCTAAAGGGAGGCTTGAGAAGGAAAGCTGCCCCAAGGAGGAATCAGATCTCTAAAGGGAGGCCTGAGAAGGAAAGCACTTCTCACAAAGGTCTTAGATAATTTGAGAGAAGCAATGGAGGATTGATTTTCTGCAATGCGGAAACTGGAAAGGACTGATAATTAGACTTTTAACAGTGAAATAACTGTCGCCATTTAAAAAAAAGACCCATTAGAAAGTCTATGGCACTGGAAATGGTGCTATAAAAGGATCTAAATTTCTTTCCATAGCCCACACAGAGAATCTTTTCCATTTGCTTTTGTAAATCTTCCTAGTAGAAGGTCTCTAAGAGGAAGTAAGAATATGGATATCTTGGGAAGAAATCCTGAACTGATTAGCCATCATTGGAAGTGGAGAAACCAAGGGGTTAACTTGAGGGCATGAATACCTGGCAAAGTTAGGCTGGATGGGACAGAAATGAGATCTGGACTGTGATCCAGCACTCATGGAAGGTGTTTCAGATAAGGTCATTGGCAAGGGAACTAAACTTGTTGAGACCTGAAAGGGGCAGTAAGGATTATTGTGATCTTTCTCTCCAGTGCTTTCTGAAACATTTTGGACTGACAGGTAGGTGTCAGAGGAAAGGCATACAAGAGACCAGTGGACCAACTGTGGATCACAGTGTCCCTGGGCAACTCCCCCTATGGGGGTATTAGGGCAAAGAAAGTGCTGCATTTGGTGTTTTGGGAAGAAACAAAATGAGTGCAGTAAGGTTGGCTCCAGCAGTAAAAATCTGCTCTACCACCTTCTGACTGAAGGACCACTCATGAGGCAGGAGTATAGATCTCCTCAAACTGTCTGCTAGAATACAGGACTTCTCCAGAATGTACATTGCTAGAAGAAAGCAATTGGAAAATATAATCCATTGCCAAACCCTCATGGCTTCTCGATACAACAGATAACACTGGGTTCCCCCTTGCTTGTTGATGTACCAGACTACTGACATGTCTGTCTGGATAGATATCAGTCCTTGAGGGAGGGAGTCCTGAAAGGTCTACAAATCTAGGAAGATTGCCCTCATCTCCACAACGTTGATATGGAGACTGACCTTGAAAAAGGACCATGTGCCTTTGACAGTCTTTCCCCTGTAGTGCCAATCCCTACCCTAATAGGGAATCATCCGTGGTCACAGTGAATTTAGACTGGGGAAAGACAAATGGGAAACCTTGTAATACCACAGGGGATTCAAGCTGCCAGAGTATGTCAGTTCTGTAAATATTTGTAAGACGTACTGGGAAAGACAATGGTTGTTGCCAGTTAGACCACTGAACTTCTAAAGTCCACTACAGTACTCTAATGTGATATCTGGTGACAGGAAATACGTTGATGGTGGCTGCCACTGACCCCAGTAAGAAAAGGACCATTCTTGCCATTGCTTGTTTGGATGAAAGGAAAATCTCAGCATGATTGTGAAGTGTTGATGACCTGCTCCATGGAATATTTGCTGTCTAAAAGATTGTGTCCAAGTGTGCACCAATCAACTCTGTTACTTGTACAAGCAAAACTTTGGCTTGTCTGAAATGACTGTGATTCCCAGCATTGAACAAATTTCGAACATGAAGTCTCTTGTCTTGCTTGGACAAGCATATTCCTGGTAGGGGAGGATATGAACCAGTCGTCCAGGACACTCGGAAGCCTTGCAGCCTGAGGTGCGCTGTTACCATTGCTATGCTTTGGTGAACATCTAGGGGTCTGTGGTAAGGTCAAATGGCAGGGCGCTGAATTGGAAATGACTGGCTCCCAGCAGGAAAGGCAGATACCTTCTGGATCGGATCCTGAAGGTCTATGGAGCAAATCCAATCATGGGAGAATGGAGTGAACTGTGATCATTTTGAACTTTGATTGCTTGACATATTGACTGAGGTCCAAGATTGGTCTGAGGTCACTGGTCTTTTTTGCCACTAAAAAGAGTCTTGAGTAAGTTCCACATCCTATTTGATCAGGTGGGACTTCTTGGATAATTCGCTTATTGAGCAGTTTTTGCACTTGAAAGCTACTTGTCTTTGAGAAGGTGGAATGTTTGGTAATTTTTTTGAGTTTGAGAGCAAGGACAGAAAAGTAATGTAATAACCTCTGGTTATTATCCTCTACATCCATCTGTAATGTGTGATGGACATTCGGGTGCAGGGACAGGTGCCCCCAGACTGCCCCCAGAGAAAGGTAGTTGGGCAACTCTTCAGGAGTGCTGATAAGGCCTCTCTGTCAAGAGACCTCTAAAGTCTTGGTTCTGCAGTCCCCCTCTGCCTTGTGAATAAAGTCCATTGTTAGAACTACTCCCCCCCACCTTGGTGGAGGCATCTGTCTCCAGAAGTGTCAGGAGACAACCCTTGGGATTTCTGGAACCATAGTTTCTCTCCCCTTTTCCAGTTCTTACAAAATGACTTCGGGAGGGGGGGGGGGGAATAGAAAACCATATTCCAATTGCAGAAAGGGACTTTCCATCTTGCTCACCTCTGGTTACTGTCATTTACTTTGAGTCCAAACAGTGTTGAACCATCAAATGGGACATTATTAAAGGTTGTCTTGAAGTGCTCTGCAGTGTCACACAAGCACATTCAGGCAAGTCTCCTAATGGTAATGCCCATACCTACTGCTTTCAAAACACCATCAATAGCATTAGATATACGATGCATTTAGATAATTGACAAAGATTGTAGGGGAGCTAACTGAGAATCCAAGGTTTGCTTGTCTTCTACAGATGTAAACCCACAGAAGGACTTGGAAATTTCCATGGTCAAATCCCTCTGAAATCTAATTAAGTGTGCTAAGTACTTCTCTGCCCTCAAAGTGAAGACAGCTGAAGGATATATCTGCTTCCCAAACCTGCCCAGTGTCCTAGATTCCCTATCTGTAAGCTCTTTCTTGGTGGCCACCACCGTGACTAAGGAATTCTTGGCTGGCCCCTTTCTCCAATGCTGGTGATATTGTGGACAAGGGAATGTAACAGCCTCTGGTTATTATCCTCTGCACTCATCTGTCATTTGTGATGAATTTGTGGGGCACTGGTTCAGTCACATCTGGTTGTTTCCAAGCTCACTTACTGATGAGGTGTACCATCTCATCTGCAGATGGGACCATCCAAGATTTAACTGAACCAGAGCCAAAGGCCTTGAGGAACACCAACTTCTCTTGGGCAGGGACTTCAGAGGACTACCCACTCTTTTGTATGAGAAGACAAGAATTTCTCTGAATGAAACATCCTCAAGGGGGATCCAGGAGACCCATCCCTGTCATCAAAATCTGAGTCCCTTGTAAGACACTCCTACAGGGAGACTAAGTGCCTCTTTTTACACAATTCTTCTGAGGAGCTTCCCTGTTGGGGTGTGATGGAAAATAATTAGAAGAGACTTGCAAGTTCCCTAAAGGAACTGACTCAAGGCTCATTGGATTTGGCTGTCCCATGTGCACTGAATGAGAAGGATCAAGACACATGGGTGTTCTATGGGGGATGGGAGGAGCTGACGTGGGAAGAGAAGTCCGTACCTTTGATCAAGAGAGTGCTCTCTCGACAATCAATAATGCCAAAGCCAAGGAAGATCCACAGATCTGAAAATGGGGAGCCAAAGCCACCTCAATAGGCAAATCTCTGAACTCCACTTGGATCCAAAGCCATCACCTGTGTTGAGTTGTCCAACACCAAGGATCCAAATGGAAGTGATGGCTCCAAAACCTGTCGAGTCTAACCTGCTCCCCCAGATCTGGCACTGAAGCTTTGCCATCAGGACCATTCCAGCTCCAACTGCATCAGACCCTTATAGGTCAGAGAGGCTGCTGGAGAAGAACATAGCCAGATATTCAGGTCTGAGCCAGACAAACTCTGGGTGGAGCTCAGATCCATAACTCCCAAGTCCAACAAATGGACTGGGGTAGGAGCAACCACTGGGTAAGGAGAAACGACATAACTCCAGAGCCCAGCAGTGCTGATGCCAGAAGGACTCCCAAGTGAATCTAGGTCCTGAAAATTTCCTCATCATGTGGTCCACATCAGCTTTGGACAGGCTATTAGTTGATCAAACTGACCACAAGGAGGAAGTGATGGAGGGAGGGTCTGGATGAGCAATGGCTAATCTTCTCTTGTAGAAAAGGAGATTGGAGTTGAGGACAGAATGTCTCTGGTGAAAAATGTGGCTTCGGAAGACAGGAGTTTTGGATCTGATTAGGATCAATTCCAAGAAGAGAACTGGATCCAAAGTTTTGGACAATTTAGAAGTTGGAGGCAGAGATGACAGAGAGGAAGAAGAACTGTGCAGGGAGCATTTTCTAGACTCTTTGATTGTATCATTGGAGGTTTTATTTCCCTTGGATTTGTATGTAGCCTTTTTTGATGAAGGGGAAGCTTCAGTACCAGTTTGCAGAGTCCTGGATGTTTCTCCCACAGGGGCACCTTAAGAATTAATTTATTTTTGTCCTTCTACTACTGACTGGGTACCAAAGGCAGTGCAAATAACACACTATTCATCCAAGTGGGAATCTCCAACACAATAAACACAAAGCTCCAATACAATAAAAGTGTGTGTCAGTGTTTGGTATCTTGTGACCTCAGGCCACACATTTTTTAAAAATCAGATGGCATATCTGAAATATTGAAAGTCACAGAAAAATCAGTAATATAAAGCAGAAGTGCAAGATAATGGAAAAAGTAGAAACTGTACATAATGTTTTTGAATTTAGAAATTTAAAGATATAGGTATTATAGCTACAAAAAAAGCGGTAGGGCATAACATATAATATACTAGAGAAAAGAGACTGAAGCAAAAAAGAAGTAATGTACTCACCATAACGTTCCATGTTTATTCTCCATCTCACCTTCATTCTTGCTGATTGAGTTCAGAACCGATCATCAGTTCCGACTCTGCCTTATACTAAAGCTCGAGAGCTTCTACTGTCTCGAGGCTACACCCTATCCCATCATGCCTAGGGAAGATTACCCAAATCTTGTTTGCAATTACTAAATAAAACTCATATACATACATTCCAGGTATATTTGCAAATATATACTCTGCATGACAAAGAAGGGAATCAGAGAACATGAATTTCACATCTAATAAAGACCTCTCAATCCTCCAGGAGTGAAGGATGGGGAAAGGAGGGTGGGATGCAAGAATGAAGGCGAGATGGACAACAAACATGGAACGTTCTGGTGAGTACATAACTTCTTTATGTTATGTTGTCTTATCTCACCTTCATTCTTGCTGGTTGGGATAGCGTCCCTAGCACCTTCTTTCCTGGGTGGCTCAAAGGAACAAACTCTTCAGAACGGTGGACCTAAAAGAAGCCCTGTTCCTGGAGGCCAAGTCTATAATGAGTGGTAAAGGTATGAGGTTTTACCCACGTTGCTGCAGCATAAATTGAATCCATGGGCAACCTAGCTTGAAAAGCAGCCAAAGCTGAAACAGCCCTTGTTGAGTGGCCTTTTATTTTTGCAGGCAGTTGTTTATTCTGAGAGGTATACGAGAATGTAATAGTATCAGTAAGCAATTTTGATAGCGTGACTTTAGATATCGGGGCACCCTTCTTTTTGTCTGAAAGGGACATGAATAATTGGTCAGATTTTCTGAATTCTTTTGTTCTGTGGAAGTAGAAGTGTAACTGCCTGTGTACATCCAACTGGTATTCTGCCTTGTTGCCATAGTTAGGGAAGAAGACAGGGAGATCAATGGATTGATTTAAGTTAGTTTCAGAACAAACTTTGGGAAGGAATGAAGGATTAGTTCTAAGGGAGACTCTGTCTTTATGGTAAATTAAGTAAGGAGGGCATATAGATAGTGAATGAAGTTCTGATACCCTCCAAGCTGAAGCGATGCCTACCAAAAAGACCATTTTCCAGGTTAGAAATTTTAGATGACAGGAAGAAGCTGGTTCATATGGCAGAAGGATCAAAGTAGACAGTACCAAATTGAGGTCCCAAGGAGGAGGTGGTTCTCTTATTGGAGGTCTTAACAAAGACGTACCTCTCAAAAAGGCCTTGCATAATCTGTGAGACATAATTTTTGAGCGCAAATCGCCAGTGTGATAGTTCGATATGGCAGCTAGTTGAACTTGAATGGTGACTGCTGCTGCTCTTTCTCCTTTAGGCGGGGAAGGAATTTGGCCTCAATTTTGAGCCACTATAAACATATTTCTAAAGCTACAGATGGATATATACAAAATATACTTAGGGGGTATAAGTTATGTGGTACTTATCCATGTGGTCATTGTACACATTGTGTTAGGGTCTTTAAAATTAAGGAATTTACCAGTTTCAATACTAACAGGGTTTTTGATATAAAGTTTTTTTGCTAATTGCGGTTCGGATTGGGTAGTCTATTTGGCTTCTTGCCATTGTTCAGCTGTTTATGTAGGCCAAACATCCAGACCACTATGGATTAGAATTTCTGAACACATCAGTGACATTAGGAATCATAAACTTTCTAGTGCACTTTACAAATATACACTTAAGCACCCATCTGCATCATTTCACTTCACAGTTATTGATAGAATTATAGGTGATAGATCCCATAAGAGTGGATGGCATTCTACTTTAAATAATAAAGAAAGGAAATGGATAATCAAATTGGGGGGTCTTTTTAGCCCTGGTTTGAATGAAAATCTTTAAATTTCCTATTACAAAAATCCATTGCCTAATAGGTTACTGCATATCCCTTTAATGGGAATTAATTACTGATTAATTATCTAAGTGGTAAGTCCTATATAAGGCTTTGTTCTGATGTGTGTTCTGTTTTTTATTGTTTGAATTATGCACTGAAGAAGGCGTACATAGCCAAAACCGGTTTGCTTATTTATGGCACTTTTGTGCTGATTTTGTTTATTTTGCTTATTTATGGCACTTTTGTGCTGATTTTGTTTATTTATGGCACTTAGGTGCAGATTTGGGGGCAGTTTATATACTTCACTTTATATTTAATTCATACCAAATTTATTTTGGGCAACCTTCACTGGTGCTGGCCCTTTATTTTGTTTACCGAACAAGGATGAGCCATCAAAAGGGGCGTTTATAAAGGAAGACTTGAAGGGTTCAGTGAACTCGCACAGGTGCATCCAGGAATGCCTCCTTAGGAAGATTCCTCCAACTACTGCCCTATTTGCTCCACTGGCTGCATAAGATAACGAGTTGTACAGAGGAGCTGACTATGGAATTTAAGGTAGCAAGCTGAGCACCTTATCCAAGACCTCTGCAGCTGTAGAACCTTGGAGGATATTCCCTAACTCCTTCAGGAGATCCCTCTGAAGTCTGGTAAAATGAGTCAAGTAGTTCAGTGACCTGAGTATAAAGGCTGCTGAGGAGAACATACGCTTTCCATATCCGTCCATTGTTCGAGATTCTTTGTTCAGCAGATGGACAGATGAGGAAGTCTCAGACAATTCCTTCTTGGTGGCCGGTGCCACCACCATAGCATCTACTGGTACACCTTTTGACAGAAATTCCTTATTGCCGGGGACAGTAATAAATTTGTTGGGCATCCTCAGAGTGGGTTCCACTAAATCTGGAGAGCCCCACACCTATCGACTGACTACGTTAAGGAGTTGGTCGAAAGGCAGAGTCACCCAAGAGGTGCAGAGTCGAGAACCAAATGCCTCCAGATACACAGACTCATCCTCAGACAGGTTAATGGCCTTCCAGCCACCTCTCTGCTTAAGGATTTCTAGGATGTCCACGAAATAGACATCCTCAGAGGGTGACCATGGGGACCCTTCCGACTCATCTAAGTCTGTGTCCCCTGTTGGTCTGTGTCCAAAGTGACAGACTCCTCAGGGGAGTCTAGATGTTTCCTCTTACAAGTTCTCTTCCGAGGGACCTCTCCGAAGGGGTCCTCTGGGGAGGTTCCAAAAGAGAGTGTCTCACCCAATGAGGCGTCCTGGGGCATCTGTTCTCTACGCCTAGGGGGGAGGGATGGTAGAGAGGCAGACACTGGCACTTTTGGGGGAAGAGTGCTTGGATCCAAGAGTGGAGCCATCTGGGGTGACAGCATACTCCTCATCACCTCAAAGGCACTACGACCCAGATCAGAGGGAGCATCCGGCGCCAAAGAACCAGGAGACTTCCCCCACACCAAGTAGGTGGGCTCTGAGGCCAATGTAGGCGCCAAACTCACTTGTGCCGAAGTCCTGAGAGGTAGATTCAGAGTCGACAAAAGTCTGACCCAACTCTGCTCCCCAGACCGATGGGGGACCATCGGCTCCCAGACTCTTCGACAGACGATGGCACGGAAGAGGTCGGAGTGGAAATTGGGGCCGAACAACCTGGGGCAGGTCTCGGATCAGATGATTCCACTACAATCACATCCAAGCAATCCAGCTCCAAAGCCACTTGGGGTGGTGGAGGAATCGAAGAAGGCGCAGTGACAGTTGGTTCCAATTCCTTTTGGGCTGGACTCAGAAGAATCTTAGCTAAAACCAGGGTCTGTAGTACCCTGCTGACCACCCACTCCACATCGTCGTCTGACAGGCTCCTGGAGGATCGAGAGGATGGGAACGAGGACTCGATACTTCCAGCCACTGATTGTAAAACAGGTGACTGTGGAACTGAGGAGACTGGCTCCGACTATGACTTCTGGTTGGTTCCAAAATAACCGGTGGAGCCGAAGGAGTTATCTTTTCTGGCCCAAAAGCCTTTGGGTCCGAAGATGCATCTTTGGCCTATTTTTTAAATGGCTCAGAAGCTGGAGCCAATGAAGATGCTCTCTTGTGAGACTGGTCCGATTTTGGAGATTTAGAAATTTTGGAGGAGGTCTGACTCCCTTCTAGTGCCTCAGAAAAAGGAGCTTTCAGCAATCCCATGACTATCAACTTATTTTTTTGTTCCAGTAAGACCCTGGAACTAAACCCATGACAAACGGAACATGAATCTTGTAGGTGTGCAGTGCCCAAACAGTACACACAGCTAGTATGCCCGTTGGTCAACGACATCTTTTGAGAGCAAGAATCACACCTCTTGAAGCCTGACTGCTTTGTTTCTTTCCCGTCTTTAGATATTATAGCAAACAACAAAATCCTGTCAAGGAAACTATTATAACTGTCACAAAACTGTCACAAACTACTAAATAGCTACTAGAAAAAAGAGATTAAATATATCTGACTTTTTCTTTTTTCTTTTTTAATACAGTCACACAGGAAGGAGAAAAGGGGGCTAGAGGAGAAGTCTCTAAACGATGATCTCCTCTAGCCAGAAGCAGTGGCGGCTGGTGACTTCAAATCAAAGGGGGGCTGCAGGAGACAGCTGAATGGGTGGGGCCAATGGGAAGGGGTGTGGCCAACTAGAAAGGAGAGGAGCTATGTTCAAAACCACCAAAACTGGAATTTTAATTAAATACGCTGTCCTGGGTGCCAAACCGTTATGAGAGTCTAATCAAGACAATGTGAAGTGTAGAAGAAAAAAAATATTTCCATGCATTGGCTGCATGACAGCTTACTTAATATCTATCTAGCTGGAAACAAAAAGGCTTTGAGAAATGAAAAAATAAATTACTTTTTAAATACATTACTGGAATGCCAGTCAAAATCAAGTACAAGAAAAACAAGCAGCACTCAACTCAAACCATTTCTCCTTGCACTGCAGTTCTAATTATAATTTATATTCAGCTTTAAAAAGTACCAAGTAACATGCTGAAAGTAGCAATCTCTGAGATACCCCCACTGGTAAAAATGTTTCTTATCCAAAAAAGACCTGCTGCCTGACAACAACTATCTACTTGTTTCATTGGGAAAACATGATCAAAGTAAAAAATGAACAGCACACAAGAAACAAGTTCAAGATAAATTGCTTAAATGATTACTGCACAGGTTATGGACCACACATGATAGACTGGCATTCTGTTTAGTTTATGGGTAAAGCCTGCAAAAATGACTGCAAGTCTCCCAACTAAGGTAACGAGTTTCTTAAAGTACTGTAATTCTGTCCTTTATTACAAATACTGTCATATGCATTTCAATACCCAGGGCTTATACGTTATCTAGTTATGTAAGTATTCTCTGCATGGCAAGAACAAAAAGGCTTTCACATGTTGGCAATTCTTTAACAGTAAGCTTACTTGCATCTGACAATCTCAGACAAACTTATCTGATGGTCATGAAAGCATTGCTACTTAAACACAGAGCAACGGGAACTTTCTGAATAATAAGAAGCATAATCAACAGTATACAAATATGCCAGAAAACCAGAACATTTTGCAAAATCAAGCAAGGACAGATGAAAAGCCACTGTAGTACTTGTGTCTATCTCGGACAGGGGGATACTCTGCACACTTAAACTGCATAACTGCTCCTTACCTTGCTTGGACACATCCAGAGTCACTACATGGGGGAGTGGGGTGCAACAAGTATGTCACAACTTGAAATGTCTCTGGCTAACTGCGATGGCCCTGACACATTTGTCATACCTCTCAATCTCAGAGCAAGAAATCTGGTCAAAGCCATACACAGAAGCGAGACAAAGGCCCAAAAATAAGGACAATATTTAAATATTGCTCTTATAAACTTTCTAATAGAATAGTAGGTCTTGCATTAGTATGAGTTTTCTGAAGGGTATGAAATCTGAAACTCAAATGTCTGTCATTTTCTTACTTCAGTCTTTAATGATTTGCCACTAATTTGCCAGAAAAAACACTTATGAAAAATGGACCAAAAATGTGATGCAAAAATATAAAATAGCCACACAATACAGCTGGGAACCCATCAAAGAAGGGACACTTTTTAATATTACTACTGTTAGCTTGAGCAGCTGACAAAATAAATGAATCTACATGCATTTCTGAAATAAAAGTGATCTTTAACTCAGATTATTACAGTTATTTATTAATTGTAAACCCTCCACGTTTTCTTCCAAAATTGCCATTTTGCAGAGGGATTATTAGAGGGAGAGCAACATTTTGAGTCAAAATCGGGGACAGTTGAGAGGTTTGGATATGCCCGATTCTATAAAGCAATTTGCACATACTTCTCAACCTGTTAACAGGAAATCTGGAGGAGGCCAAATATATTGGGGGAACATACAAACAGTACTAAAAATTGCTCTTGTAGGAACTTAGTTGATAGAACAACAGGTCTTGATTTAGCATGCATTTTTTCTTAAGGTTAAGAAGTCTGAAACTCAGTGTCTGTCATTAGTGATTTCATTCCTAAATGATTTGCCAGAAAACCACAAATTTTGAGGAACAAACTAAAAATAAGAAGCAAAAAGCTATTAATTCTGTGAAAATCTGGACAGTTGAGGGGTATGTAGTTCAGCTGAGCCGGGGCTGTCTGAGTTTGCCATCCTTCCACCTCACAAAATCATGGTTGAATAGAGCCACCCCCTGCAGCCATTCTAATGTCCCATTATTTGGCTATTTCGCCCCATTTACTATAAACACTGCAATGTGCATACTACTTTACTTTTACAATGATTTGGATTTCATTTGAAAATTTTATTTTGCATTTTACAGCACAAACACTAAGACATCTGCTGAACAAAGCAAAGCAGTCTCACAATGAAAATAGACTTAGTATTAAAACTCTGCCCTTGAAACTCACAATCATTGAAACAGCATTGAAATCCACATTCAAAGAAAATGCATTCGGGTAGCAGAAAGATTAACTTTGGGCTGTTTTCAAATGATAGGCCCCTTGCACACAAAACACACGTGTTGTGTGATACACCTTCCTGATTGTATTAAATTATATTCCTTGTATAATACAGTACAGTTTGTTTTGAACATTTTTTCAGTAAACAATGAAACAAAATGCATGTACCAATAACAAAAATGCCCAACTGAAAACATTTCCATCGTAAAAATGTCTACTCAAACGTATACAATCCACCAGTATCAGTAAATATGCACAATCTCTGCAGAAGTAAGTCATCTAAATAATTCCACATTAAAGAGATCTGTAACTAATGAAGAGGTTGCTGCTAGCAAACAACTTTATTTATAGATGAAACAATGAAATATAAAGTGCCTGTTGCCCCTGAGGAATAAATTGCCTATATTACATTAAAAAAAAAGATAAGCTAGTAATATTGCAATAGGAAATGGATGGCAAACTGATAGGCTCATAGCATAGTTACTAGGTATCTTCGCCAAAGAGGACATTCTCAGTACGGCAGCATCCATCCCATGTGGGAGTAGAACCCACAGTCTTCTGCATCAAAACCAAGTACACTACCTGTTGTGCTATTATAACAATGCAAGCAGACTCAGCATAAGCAGCACTAAACTTCTCTCCCCTTGCAGTTCTCAGCTACTTATAAAATCTACTCAGTACTCAACCGTATCTCTCAACTTTGCAGCACAAGAAATCTGGAAAAAGCCAAAATTTATTGGGGGGGGACAAAAGCTCAAAAACCAGGGACACATTAAACAGTTCTTGTATATAATCTTGGAAAGTTGCTAGAATAAAAAAAAATTATGTGTTACCACCATACATTTTACTGCCCAGTCTTGAACACACGTCCCTGTGCAAAATACTCAGAGTAATATACCACTATACTAAATCAGCTGTTTTGTGAAAGAGAGGAAGACAAACTTAAATGGCTACCATTTAGTGAATTCAGTTCTCACCATAGCTGTCAACCTCTTAGCACAAAACACCTGGACAAACCCAGTAATGGGGGAATACAGCCCTCAAACATATTCAGTGAATTCAGTTCTCGCCATAGCTCTCAACCTTAGCACAAAAAACCTGGATGAAGCCAATAATGGGGGAATACAGTGCCAAAAATAGGGACACATTTCAAATATTCATCTTATAAGCTTAGAAAGGTGCTAGAATAAAACGTTTTGTGTTACTATGTACTTTCTGAAGAATATGAAGTCTGAAATTCAAATGCCTGTCAATTCTATTTAACATCTGTTAACCAGCAATGTCTGACTTGGAGCAAAAAACAATATTAGCAGAGGCCCAGGGCAGAAATAATGCAGACACATCTTTGTAACATGGGAGGACACAAGAGCAAACCCACACAAACACAGGGAAGACATACAGACTCTATACAGAAGGCACCTCAGCCAAGAATCAAACCAGAAAACCTGTAGCTGTGAGGCAACAATGCTACCACTGCACCATCAAATATCTAAGGATTTAAATTTTCAAAAACAGAAACCACAGATGTTATGAGGAACAGAAGAGAACAAAATATGAGACAAAACAATCTGCAAAAATTTCAGAAAATGTGGTGGGTAGGGAATTCAGGCTCTTGTTACCTGCACTGAAGGTATGGGGTTCAAGCCTGAATTCTAACCACATACAGGTTCTCTCTAGCCACCAGGATAAAGCAAATGGGGCATTACACACACACACACACACACACACACACACACACACACACACACACACACACACACACACACACACACACACCAAGGCAGGTAAACTTCGTGCATAGTCCGTGAATGGCTAGGCAGTTAAACTCAGCAAACTAATCAAACTCAGCAGTGAAGGTATCTGTAGCGTTGTTTGGTTCCAATCTGTTCACCACAAGCTAACTTACTTCAAAGGCACTAGCTCCGTAGCTTTAGCTTTTTTTCACAGCAGCAATAATCACACACAGCAACCCATCAGCAATAATCAGACAGCTAAGCTAACTTCAAGGCAGCAACCCGCCTGAATGCACAATTCTGATTTCCGGTTCCTGGTTCCTGTTGCTCATTCCAACATTCAAGACTGCAGACCTTGCAGTCCGATCCTCTTCCAGTCTATGCGGTTAGCACCGCATAGACTAATTGGGAATTAGCAGTCTGCTGCCTTTTTCCTGAAGCCGGACTGGGAAGGCAGCAGTCCAGATTATGTTATGTAGAAAATCTAGGAATATACCATTGTGTGGTCACAGATGGGGGGGGTTGCAGTCCTATATCACGAGCTGCCACTGGCCAGAAGAGATGTATCTAACTTAAATGACGAAACCTCTTGAGAAAGGGGAAGAAGAAAAGGGAAGCCCAACAATTTAAATGGGTTTAAGAAAAAAATGAACCCGCTAACTCAAATGGGGTTCATTAACGAAAGACAGGAGGAAAAATACTTTAATTTTAGATAGAAATGGGATAGAGAATTAACTATAGGCCTAGCGAAAGCATTGGCCAGCAACAAGCAAATGCAACAAGCAGAAAAATGAGGGATTAACCAAAAAGGTGAATCCTAAACAACACAGTATCTAAATCACCACAACAATATTTATATAATAGATAACAAGAGAACAGTACAATAAGAAAATTATTCCACTTAGCCTGAGCCTAGTGAGAAGCACTCGATCTTGTTTAGTGGCAAATGAGATCTGGGTAATCTTCCCTAGGCATGATGAGAAAGGGTGTAGCCTTGAGCCAGTGGAAGCTCTCGAGCTTTAGTAAAAGGCCAAGTTGGAACCGATGATCGGTTCCGAACACAACCAGCATGAATGAAGGCGAGATAGGACAACATAACATGCATTCTTACAAAATGTCCTTACAAAGCTTCACCCAAGCCTGAGTAAGGAGGTCCAGGTCTGTCTCGAATGAGCTGCAAATGAGATCCAAGATAATATTGGGCTTTACGGGGAGTTATGGTTAAGGAAAGGAGCCTGAGCTTGGGATCCAAAGTCTTGAGTGTCCAAAGTTGGATCCCAGATCAGATTCAAAAACCCATCCATTGAGGAATGAACAGAAGAGATAACATCAAATCAAAATGAGCTGAGCTATAGGGTCTGAATTAATTAAATATAATAAAGCCATACCATGTTTAATAGTGTTGGCTGCCAAAAAATACTAGACAATAAAATCAAAATCTATTCAAAATCTAAAATAATGTTAAATAAAAAAAATAAAATATTCTCAATGTAAAAGAAGTTTGGGTATTGTAAAGGAAATAAAAGATCTAAATGTGAATTAATGAATTATTAGAATAAGAAATATGTAATAGATTCAGAATTCTGTCCCAAGTAAAATTGCATAAATGCTTTATAGACAATATATATTTTTTGATATGGAAGATTGTTAGATCAATTGTGGGTTTATATTAATGTACAGGGTATTTAACCTTTACAGCAAATTTTGAGCATGCCAATATTTCTTTTGGGATAGTGGCATTATAAAAAAAAAAAATACTTTTTTAAATGAAATACATCTGAAGGAGGTTGCAAGCTACAGTTACCTGTTTCATACGAGCATGCACCCTAGGTGGTTGAAGTAGCGCTTTATTAAAAGTCAGGAAGTCAAAATTAGTAGACTTATTATGCATAATGGTAACTATAAGGCTGAGAATGACCACTTATAATTAAAGTTTTTGAATAGAAGGTATCCTGACCATTTTGTTAGGAATACCATTGGTTAAGTAGCTTTACATAGCAATGAAAAATACAGATCAGTCTATTTCTCACCCAGTTAGAAATGAATATAAAACTAAGCCTGGCCATACTGAAATTAAGCAGTCTACAATGAGTGAAGCAAGGAGGTTTGCCATTGTAGTTAAGTTATGGGTTGGATGCCAGTGGTATAAAAAAGATTATTAGAAAAAACTGGAAACTCCTTCCTTATGTGTTATGATGGAATGGAACATACTGGCATCTCCCCTATTTTTCTGAATAGTCATAGTAAAAATATGAAGGAATTATTATAATCTATTATAATCTAAGACTGCCCCTTCTAAGGAAGGGGAAAAGTTTAACTGCGGAGGGTTTATGAATTGCCAATACATGAATATGGCTAAAGAGTCTGATGGTTAAGTATCATCAAAATAATGGTTCCAGGTTTTTCATATGTGCAGCAAAAATAAGGTATAGGTAGCCATGTACTCCTTTCTTGTCCAGTTTTCTATGTCAGGATAATTATCAGAATTTTAAAGGAAAGGGTTTATAAACATATTAGCTCTACTGAATGAAAGCATTCTGAATTATGTCCTAATTTTAACAAATTCTTTTTACTACTATAACAATGTTAATCTGGGCTTGCAAGGTGGAGATCTGAAAAATGAGTTGGATAACATGGAATATGTCTGACAACTCAGGCTGGACACCTGTGTCTTGCCTGGGATTAATTCTGTTTTCAATTTTAAGTGTGTTTTGCAAAAGTATTATGTGTATAAATGAATTTGTAGATATACAAATGTTTTTATTACCATTTAACTGCCATTTCCTGTAGAGTCTATGAATGGTCATCTGATTTCATGTTATCCAATAAGAATTTTGTTGCATGAATTTAAGGTTCAATGTGAACTGTCTTTCTCACATTCTGAAATCTAGTTTAATCAAAATGCCTGCTGTGAGTGCAACAGTGTTTTCCATTATACATCTAGTTTTGGTTTTAGTCTTATTTTTTTCAGAAAGCTGGTGAAATTTCTTGAACTCTTTTGCTTTGTTAAAGAAACAAGCAAATGAAAGCCCCATTTAAAACAAATAATGACAGTAGATAAAATACTAGGGTGACATAGAAAGCGACAACTTAAATAAGCAGCCCAAACAGAACAATACTGAGTATAATTCAAGAAAACTAATCCTTTTGTTCACAATACAGCAATTTAAACATTCACAGCTTCTTGCTATAGGTGATGTTAGATTTTTGCCATAAAGTAAATCCAAAATGTATACAATTCATGAAAGCTGAGAGTCTTATAATAAGAGACACATAGCAAACCTGATCTGTGAGAGAAAACAAAACTGAGATACCATGGTGTTGACAGCAACTTTCCAGAATTAGTAACAGAGCTGAAAATATATCACACAACAAAATTAATGCTGTACCCTAGCTGTCAAATGTTAGCTTCCACTAAATACCAAGAGAAAAGCCATAGTTTATATATGCAATAAAGCACAAGACAGTATGCATGACACATCTATTACCATGTACTCAGTGGTATTGTGAGGCACAAGCCTGAAGGACTTAAAGCCCCTGGATGTGTGGCACAAACTGTACCATGCAACACTTCCCAAGTGCCTTACTGCAGCTGCAAAAAAGGGCACCTGCACTTTTTGAGGTTTGAATTTGTAGTTTATGTATGATAACTTTTAGTTATGTACTTACCATAACTTTAGATGTATGGGATCCATCTCGCCTACATTCTCTACAGATGGGTTGATACAATAGTCTTATTGGCTGAGTTACCTCATATCCCAGGATGCACCACTACCACTTCCCCAGATCTTGTTTGTCCGCACTCATGCTGATAGAAACATACTATTGTTATAACATTCTCAGGTCTTTCAAGAGAGGAAAGAAGTTCAATTTCGGATCGTCCGGTCTCTCCTGGTCTACGAGGCAGGGGAAGGAGGGTGGGTTATTAGGAATGGAGATGGATCCCATACATCTAAAGTTATGGTAAGTACATAACTAAAAGATGTAATGTGATCCTATCTCGCCCCATTCTCTACAGATGGGACAGCGTCCCTAGCACCTAATTCCTGGGTGGCTCACTGGAAAACACTCCTGAGAACTGTGGAACCGAGGAGCCCCTGGATGCCACATCTAATTTGTAGTGAGAAACAAAGGTGTGTGAAGATGTCCACGTGGCAGCCGCACAAATGTCACCAATAGAGAGCTTGGAATGAAAAGCTGCTGAAGTGGCCATAGCCCTAGTAGAATGAGCTTTCACTGGAACTATAAGTTCCTTATTTGAGATGAGATAAACATGACTGATACAGTCCCTGATCCACTTGGCAATAGTGACTTTTGTGGCTTTGCCTAATCTATTATCCGAAAAGGACACAAACAGTTGATCTGATTTTCGTGCTTTGTGTGTCCTATCCAAATAGAAAGCGTAATTGTCTGTGCACATCCAAGCAGTGAAAAGTATATTCAGCTCTATTCGAATACTTCGGGAAGAAGACCGGTAGCTCTAGTGATTGTTGTAGACAAAAATTAGAACAAACCTTTGGTATAAAAGATGGGTTTGGTCTAAGAGATACTCTATCCTTGTGAAATACCAAGTATGGTGGTTTAACACATAGGGCTTGAAGTTCTGAAACTCGTCTGGCTGAAGTAATAGCAACTAGAAGGGCAGTCTTCCAAGAAAGGAATTTTAGATCACAGGTTGCTGCCGGCTCAAAGGGGATGAGGTTAATGCACCTAATACCACGTTAAGGTCCCACGGAGGTGCAGGTTGAGATATAGGAGTCGTAGAAGCCAAGCTCCTTTAATAAAGGCTTTGCACAACTTGTTGCTCATTAAAGGAGGTTCCACACTTTCATGAAAATTGGAAATAGCCGCCAATTGTACTTTGATGGTAGACACTGAGCAACCTTGGTTGAATAGGAAGCTAAAACTTCAGTACTTCTGATACCGAGGCTGTCATCGGTCTAATCCTCGGAGTTGGGCCCAAATAGCAAACCTCTTCCATTTATTGCTATATATCTTTTCGTAGAAGTCTTGTGGGCGAAGACAAGATGTGCATGACTTCAGGGGCAAAGAATGGCTCCTAACTATGGTTGGAAGAGGAGTAGCCAGGCTGCCAACTTCAATGAATGGAGGGACTGATGGAGCTGTCCTGACTGATGAGTCAAAAGGTCCGGAACTTGGTCCAGGAACCAAGGACCCTCAATGCATATCTGTGAAGAAAGGGAACCAGACTTGTCGAGGCCAGTATGGGGCGATTAATATCATTTTGCTTCTCCTTCTGAATCACCTTGGGGAGAAGGTGAACCGTGGAAAGGCATATAGCAGACCGGAGGGCCAAAAGTGGACTATTGGGATCTCCCCGGAACTGGGGTCAGAGTGAAGAAGTGTTGGCATTTCGCGTTTCAGGGACTTGAAGAGATCGCAACAAGGAACTCCCCATCTTGTGAAAATCTGCTACCACTCTGTTGTTCAAGGACCACTCGTGAGGGAGAGAATAGTTCTGCTCAGTCTGTCGGCTATCACGTTGGATTTCCCAAACCCATACTTTCATGGCTTCTCTGCAAAGGGGTAGGACCTGGTTCCTCCTTGCTTGTTTAAGTACCAGACTACCGACATGTTGTCGGATTGAATGGGAGGTGATCGTGCAGTGCAAGCACCGCCTTCATCTCCAGGATATTGTTATGGAGAAGACTCTTGTCGGAGTGCCACGTGCCTTGGTCCGACCTGTCCAGATAATGTCCCCCCCACCCTGTCTGGGAGGCCCGTAGTCAACGTGGCAGAGAGGGGGGGGGGGAAGCAGAGGCCCTACATCATTCAGGTTGGAGGATAGAAGCCACTTGAAAATCCTGTTTGCGTGTCTGTGATCAGTATGTGGTGACTGAGGGGAAGGTCTTGATAAGACCACTGGACTGATAGGAGCCACTGAAGTATCCTCATGTGCAACCTTGCCAAGGGGACCAGAAGAATGGTGGCTGCCATGGAGCCCAACAGCTGTAGGACCATTCTTGCTGGAGCACGTTTGAGGAGCAGAGCCTGAACCTGAAGCTGGAGGCGTCGCTATTCTTTCCAAGAGGGAGATAGACTCGCATCTGCCTTGAGTCTATTTCTGCACCAATAAACAGAATACGCTGAGATGGTAGCAATACAGATTTTGACCAATTGAAGGTGATTCCTAAGGAGTTGCCTAGTGTGATAGTGGCTGCTAGGTTTTCCAAGAGTAGATGCCTGGAGGTGGCAGTTAGGAGCCAGTCGTCTAGGTATGGAAACACCTGGAATCCTAGACTTCTCAGGTGAGCAGTCACCACCGCCATACATTTGGTGAACACCCTGGGGCTGTGGTGAGACCAAAGGGCAGTGCACGGAACTGGAAATGACTGTCTCCTAGGCTGTCTATCAGAATGTGATAGTAGGCGTCTTTGAGATCTATGGAGCACATCCAAACACCTTTCTCCAAAAGCGGGAGAATGGATTGCAAAGTGACCATCCGAATTTGGACTTTTACAAATCGGTTTAGTTTGCTGAGATCCAAAATGGGTCTCAAGTCCCGGTCTTTGGCACCAAAAAGAATCTTGAGTAAGTCCCTGATCCGGCCTGGTCTGGGGACAGGTTGGATGACCGCAGCTTTGATATTTTGCATGATCCCGTTGACTGGGTGGCGGGTCCGGGATTCTTTGGACTGGTGGAGGGTTGAACAAAGGGATGGTGTAACCTCCGGCGATGATTGAAGCACCCATTGGTCCTGAGTAATATTTTCCCAGGCCTTTAGGTGTTTGCTGCACAGTCGGGTACTCCTTCAGGGATGCTGGAAGGAGGAGGGTCTCCAGTGTTGCGGGGGCCTCCACGCCTCTGGGGGAATTCCTCCTCTGCCTCTAGAAAGGCTTTTGAGACTCCTCTTGAGCCTTGGGATAAGGTCTGAAGGGAATGGAAAGCAGTTAAAGTCTTACCCTCCTGTTAGTCAATGTGTCTTTTACCTTGGGTCCAAACAGTGAGGACCCATCAAAGGCAAAGGAAGACTTAAAGGCCTCCGCAAAGTGACACAGGCGTAGCCAGGCTTGAATCTGTAGAGCAACACCTGTTCCAGCAAATAAGCCTCATGGGTTAGATAATGAAGACAGGGTAGCCAACTGGGAGTTAACCGTCTGGGTCAACTGCTCAGGTAAGTTACCAGAGAGGGTATCCAGCTCCTTGATCAGATCCCTCTGTAGTCTGGTGAAATGTGTCAGGTAATTCAGAGACCTTAATGTAAAGGCCGCTGAAGAAAGTGCAGCTGCATGTGCCGATCCATGCTCCTAGACTCTTTATTAGGAGGATGGCTCTGCCACATCTTGTTGGGTGGCAGATGCCACCACCATAGCATCTACAGCCACGCCTTCGATAGAAAGTCCTTGTCTGGGGAGCCGAGAGGAACTTATTGGGGCGAGCTGGCACGGTTCCACAGAAGTGTTCCTTCAAGAGATCAAATCCAGAAGCTCATCGGCGGAGACACCCAGGAGGCGGAGGGCTGAGCCCGGCCTTGAGGAAAACCGACTCCTCAGCAGAAGGGGGTTTGGACTGCCAGTCGCCTCATTGCTTGAGGATCTCCAAGATGTCCGCAAAGGAGACATCTTCCGAGGACGACTTTGGGGACCCCTCCGCATCATCGAGGTCAGTATCCGAGGTGAGAGACTCATCAGGGGAGTCGGCGTGTTTCCTCTTACACTGTTTCTTGGGAGGTTCCTCCAGCGTGTGGGAGGGACCTCCAGAACCCCAATGGGGTAACCTCAGGCCCAGGGGCTCCGCTGTCGTGAGACAGGGGATTGCAAAGCCAGTCTCCATGCCCAGGAAGGTGGTGGTGAAATGGTGCACTCCTCATGGCATCGAAGGCTGGACCCCTAGAGTCCTGGGATGGTTCAGCCCCGAGACCACACCCGACCGAGGGACGGGTTGAAGTTAGAGTCGGAACCGACCCGATAACCTCCACCGGTTCCACCAACACCGACTCCAACAGCGCCGAGGCTGTTAGAGGAGGAATCGATGTAGCAGGATGGGAGATCGGCTCCAAAGCCAACTGGGCTGGAGCCGAGATCAACAACTGGAGACTGAAAGAGCCTTTGAAGCACCCTGTCTAAGTCCGAATCGGACATCCTCGATGACCGAGAAGAGACCGAAGACTGGGGACCGGCTCTGTAATGGTTCTGCGAGGAGACTCCACTACTACTGCACTCGGGCCGATGTGGACTTGGGAAGAGTCTGAGCGGGCAACCCCCATCGGTTCTGAAGGCAGTGGAGCCGATGAAGGTGACACGCCTCTAAACCAGAGGAGTCAAGGCTGGAGACATCGAGGCAGACCGTTCCGCCCTCGGAAGTCCGTGGAGCCGACGGAGAAGCCTGGGATCCGACGGGCTGGTCGGAGCGAAGGTTTCTTCTTCCTCGAAGGTGAAGAAGAAGAGGAAGTTAGGGCTTCCTCAAAGGAAGGGGTAATAAGCCCTTTTAAGATCAACTTATTTTTCCTCTCTTGGAAGGAAAAAGCCAGGACTCCTGAAGATGCTTGGGGCCTAAACAATAAACACATAAGGAATGGACATCTGTTATAGACATTTTTTAATTACATTTAACACACTTTTTAAAACCGGATGGTCTATGCTCTTTAGACATGGTTATAAAAACACTAAACACAGACTACAAAAAAAAATAGTTAGTACAGACAACCTAGACTCTAACTGGACCGTTAACTAACAAACAAAACACAATTTACCACAAAAATATACCAAAACCAATCACACAACAACAATAGCTGTTAAAACAGCTTTTGGGTAAGTTTTTACCAAAATTCAGACAGAAAAGATTTCTGACTAAAGATACTTAGCTCAGCCAAGTCCGAGACCACGTCTATGCTGGAGATCTGGGGAAGTGGTAGTGGTGCATCCTGGGATATGAGGTAACTCAGCCAATAAGAGACTGCGTTCTATTGTATAGCGGCCGAGTCGGAGCCGAGGATCGGCTCCGAACCCATCTGTAGAGAATGTAGGCGAGATAGGATCACATTACATCTGTAAGTTTTGTAAAATATTTTAATGCAAAACAGTTCATACACATATTTTAACTAACTGGTTAGTGTGTCCGGGTTATACCTCTTTTAACGTGTGTGAAATTTTGGTATGAACTTTTCAGTGAAACTGTTTAAGAGATCCTTCTGTCAAACTGGTGTGTGCCATGCACAGTCCAGTTTATAAACAGACACAAGCACTCGGTGGATTTCTGGCAGATGAATGAGTCTAGATGAGGACACTTGCATATCAGTAACACCGTGCTTTACAAACATGTACACTGTTTCAAGGTAATACAGTTGCAAGCATATTGAGAACAGTAATGATTCTGGAACAAATCCAAGATGGATGCACTCTAAAGAGCAGGTTGATTTGAGCCCTTCCAGTGGGAAAAAGAAATAAGTTGCAAAAAAAGCCAATTAAAGTTGTCAACTGGGGTAAAATTGTAGTAGTGGCTGGTCGCCACAGAGTTTGGATGTCAGCAAAGATGAAACTGGAAGAAAGTAAGACAAAATCATATAGAAAAGGAAAAGAAAAAACTCTGGTAGGGAAGAGTCTTGTAGATGCTCAGAAAAAGCAATTCAGGTTTCTGCTTTGACATGGGAGATGTCTTCCAGTAATTTAGAGGAAAATTACATCAGATTCATTTAGCTGAATTTAAAATAAGTGAGAATGGGACTACATAAATAAGTTAAATGGCAAAAGCCTGAAAACACCCCTCCTTACCACCCCACCTAGACTCTTAACCCAACTATACTACCGCCACTACTAACCACAGTCAGAAATAGCTAGTTGTCTATACATACTTTAACATCTTGTCTGACAACTTTGTTACTAATACTATAAATGACAAGAAACTATCTTAACTTGCAACATTTTCTGTATATACTGTTGATGATCAATATCTTATTATTGTATTAAAGCCAACAACCTGTAATGTTGTTTACTATTGCTGCAACTTTGTATCTCTATCATGTACATGATGTGGAGCTTTTCTCCCCGGGCATCCACTGAAAAAGGACCTGCGTCCAGTCAGAATTTCCTGGTAAACAAATTTAAAATAAAATAAAAATAAATAAAATAAAAGAATAGAAAAAAGCTTAAAACAGCTATTCAGATGAGCTGATAAAACTGTAGAAACCAGATAGTGAACTAAAGGAAATAATGGCTGAATATGATGCCTCAAGAATAAGTGTTTCAAAATAATAGTAGAGTTATTAGAATACAGAGCATGCAGAGAAAACTTCGAATAGGAAGGGATAGAGTGCATTAATCTTATGAAAGTACAAATAAGCAACTGAACTGGTATTCTACAGCAGTATTTGTTAACTGAAAAGGCACAATGTATGCATGCTCCTAGTTTGGCTCTAAGACAGAAGTCAAGACTAAGAATAGTAAAGATGCAGTCATGCCAGCAGGAAGAGCCACTCCTGATAAAACTGTGGCAGAAGGGAAAATATTAACAAATGGGGGCACTTGAGGTTTGTGGAAACACCAGACAGAAGAGAGGCAAGTTTATCCTTGCAAGATGTCATCAGTCAGGTGTGGGATTTAAGTTGCTATACCCAGGTATTTTTAGAATATGTTTTCTGAATGATCAAAAACATTTTTGGAAGTGGAAATGGCTAAGGAAGATACAAAACAGCATACTCAGCACAGACTGAAACAGCAAGATGGAGGGGACAGTGCTTCTCATTCTTCAGACAACACTAAAGTCCATAGAGAGAACTTGCCAGTGAAACTTTTTCTACTATTTCAAAGGAAAATGACTGAGCGACAGACAAAAAGGTCAGGAGTTGCCTAGAAAAGTCAGGAGTATTTTGGAACTGAACCAGAAACCAGTGTTTGGATGGTCAAGATGATAAGAAAACCAATAATAATATGAAAGTAGAAAAAAAAACATGGAATAATTGTAAAGTGTCACTTCCATAAGATGCAGTTGTTTGGACATGAGAAACGTGTTTATGTAAGAAGTGGATAAAAAGACTGGAAGTTTGTTGACTGTACTAAATTGGTGTGATGACTCAAACCATTATTTCCACTTTGTATTAATGTTCAGATAGTGAATGGACTGAAGACAAACTGTAAGTAATAAAAAAAAGGTTTTGCTCCTCGTAAAATGCATTTAATAAATCTCTTGAAGTACACTATATGTTGTATTGTGAAGTAGTTCTATATGGTATGCAGATATATTTTAAATGTGAGACGGGGAGTACAATACAGTTGTATAAAGTAAACTTACCATTAATAGTATATGTTTGAATGAACACTGCAGCAGTAGCCTAAGCTCTGTGGGTTATGTCCTACATAGGACATCACACGTGAGCCAGCTTCCAAAGCTGCAGGGCACCTTCCATGTGACCAAGCAACCAGCTTGAGCTGAGCTGACTAAAAAAAAGAAGTTATGTCTTACCGTTCCATGTGTTGTCGATCTTCAACTATTCTTAACTTGTGGGTGTACAGTTCTGATCCTAGAAACCGATCTGGTTGATATATAGCTTGCGTCAGCCAAAAATCTTTTGAGCTGCTAGTCTACCCACAATGCCGATCTCCACATTAACTCAGATTGAGTTTGCAATCATACTGAAGAAGGCATTCTCACTCCAGTCAGAAACCTTGTCCAAGTTATCCCTAACAATAAAACCCAGGACAGGATGCCACTCCACCAGAAATCAAAAGGCGGGAGGGATGCAAGAATAGATGAAGATTGACAACACAGATGGAATGTTATAGTAAGACACAACTTTATCTGATGTTTTCAATCTTCATCTATTCTTGACTTCTGGGACACAGTCCCCAACTACCTTAGATCCTGGGTGGCCCTATGGAAGAATATTCCTGAGAACCATAGAACCATGGGAGGCTCTACCCCTGGAGACCATGTCCAATTTGCAATGAATAATAGAAGCATGTGGTTTAGCCCAAGTGGCAGCTGTGCAAATTTCTGACATAGAAGTTTTAGAATGAAAAATGGTTGAAGTCACCACAGATCTGGTAGAATGTGCCTTCACTGGTATAGGGCAACATAAGTTTTCTTTCATGTAAATGAAGGAAATGCAGTCCCTCAACCATCTAGACAGAGTAACCTTAGGCACAGGTTTGCACAAGGTTGCATTTGCAAAGGAAACAAATAACTGTTCTGATTTTCTAAGTTGTTTAGTTCTATCCAGATAAAAACATAATTGCCTGTGCACAGCCAGAAGGAGCAGGCAGTATTCACCTTTATTAGAAATATTTGGGGAAAATACAGGCAAGTCTATGGATTGACTGATATTGGACTCTGAAATCACTTTAGGAAGAAAGGTCAGGTTTGTTCTTTGTGATACTCTGTCTTTATGGAAAACTAAATAAGTGGCTTTAGAACATAGCACCTGCAATTTAGAGACTTGTCTCGCTAAAGTGACATCTATGAGAAGCAATGTTTTCCCAAGAAAGAAATTTTAAGCCACAGGTAACTACAGGCTCAAACAGGGGTAAAATAAGAGATTGCAGCACAACAGTCAAGTCCCATGGCAGTAGCACATCCTCGAAAGGCGGCTTTAAATGGATGGTGTCTTTAAGACAAACTTTACAAAGCCTGTGGGAGATTAAAGGCTGATCACTGATACTGTTATGGAAATCTGAAATAACTGCTAAGATGACCTTAATTGTAGAAGCATAAGCACCTTTATCAAAAATGGTAGCTAGAAACTCGAAGTTTTTATACTGGTGCTGAAAAAGGATCCAGACCATTATCAAAAGCCCAAACAGAAAATCTCCTCTATTTACTGCAGAAGAGTTTGCTGGTGGATGGTTTGTGGGATGCCAACAAAATGTGTTGTACAGGCAAGGAATTTCTTTATGCTTGGCGACTAATGGAATTGGAGAAACCAAGCAGTTAGCTTGAGGGTGTGAAGATTGGGGTGCACTAGTCCCTGAGGGTGGGACAGAAGGTCCAGAACTGGGTCCAGAATCCATGAGTTGTGAAGCTGATGAGGCCAGAGGAAGGGAAGCCATATCTGTCAAAGCCAGTAAGGTGCAATGAGGATCACTTTGCTTCTCAACTGAGCTACTTTCTTGAGAAAAAGAGGGATCAAAGGGAAGGGGGGGAAGACATAAAGGAGACCTGGTGGCCAATCGAGGAGAATAGTGTCTCTCAGCGACATTCCCCTGAGGGGGGATTAAGGCAAAGTAGCTTCTGCAGTTGTTCTTCATGGGTGAAGCAAACAGGTCACAGCAAGGCTGGCCCCACAGAAGAAAAATCTTCTTTGCCCCTCTGGGATTCAGAGACCACTTGTGAGGTGAGAGACTGCATCTGCTGCATTTGTCTGCTATCATGTTTAAACTCCCCAGGATGTGAATTGCTATCAGAAAGTGGTTGGAAGTTATGGCCCATTGCCACACTTGAAGGGCTTCTCGACACAGCGGGTAGGACTTGGTTCTCCTCCATTTGTTGATGTAGCATACTATGTACATGTTATCTTATTGAACAGCTATCATTCCTTGAGGTAAGGCAGAGTGAAATGCTTGCAATGCTAGAAGCACTGCCCTCAGCTCTAAAACACTGATATGCAAGTTGGACTAGGAGGGGGACCAACTGTCTTCCCAAGATAATGCCCCCCCATCTAGGAAGCATCTGTGGTCACTATGGCCTTGGCTGTGGAGGGACAAAAGGATGGCCTATAAGAATCTCATTGGACTGCATCCACCAGGATAGGTCATTTTTGCATTGTTTTGATATAAAAACTAAGTGACTCATAGGGTGGGTTAGAACTGACCATTGGTTCGCAAGCATCCATTGAAGAAGTCTCATATGAAACCTTACAAATTCCAAAAAGTGTAGTGCGTAGATAAAACCAGTATACATAGAAAAAGCAAATGCACTGAAGAAGGGTCCCAATGGATAAAAACAAAATACTTTATTAAAGCATTTTGTTTTTATCCATTGGGACCCTTCTTCAGTGTGTTTGCTTTTTCATATGAAACCTTGCCAATGGGACTAAAGTGATGGGTGCTGCCATGGAGCCCAGTGCTTGTAGGATTTGTTGAGTTGGTATATTGCTTGATAAAAGGGGAGGGGGCTGAACCTGTGACTATTTTCTGGAACCTGTGGTGGGGAAGCAATGCCATGCAAGGCTGAGTGTTGAGACAAGCACCAATGAATTCCATATCCTGAGTAGGGTTTAACTGAGACTTTGCCAGGTTGACTGTGATGTCAAACTGGGGAAATAGTTCCAGAAGGAAGTCCCTGATTTGTAGAAGCAGACACCTGGTGGTAGCGGTGAGGAGCCAGTCATCCAGGTACAGAAACACTCAAAGTCCTTTCAGCCTTAGATGAGCTGTGACAGCTGCCATACATTTGTTGAACACCCTGGGGGCTGTGGTGAGACCAAAGGGCAGCGGTCTGAATTGGTAATGACTGGCTCCTAACTGTAAGCAGAGAAACTTTCCTGAGCATTTGTCCATCTTTATGTGGTAATTTGTGTCTTGAAAGTCAATAGAGCACATCCAATCATTTTCATCTAAGAAGGGAAGAATTGACTGAACCGTGACCATCCGGAATTTTGACTATTGGACAAATTTGCTCAGAATACTGAGATCCAAAATTGGTCTCCAGTCTCCTTTTTCTTTGGCACTAAAAATAATTTTGAGTACAACCCAGTTCCTAATTGGTCTGGTCGGACTGCTTGGATGACTTTTTTTTTTTCAAGCAGCTTTTTTATCTCTAAAGCTGCTTGATCTCTCTGAATGGGTGGAACGTCGGGGAGTTTTGCTGTGGTTCCCGGGTAAAGAGTGAAAGGGATCAGATAACCTCTGGAAATGATCCTTAGCATCCAAGCATCGGTGGTTATGCGTTGCCAGGTGTTTGGGTGAAAGGAAAATCATCCCCCGACTGCTTTCAAAGGTAAGCAATCGATCCCCCTTTCAGGAGCGCTGGTAGGCTTGACCAGAGAAAGAGTCTCTGGAACCCTGATTTTATGGACCACCTCTGCCTCTGGGACAGGGTCTTCCACTGTAACTCCCCCCTCTGTCTTCTGGGACTTCTTGAACCACATCTTAACACTCCTTTGATTCCTGGAGTAGGATCATTGAGGAGTGGAAAAACATACGCCCACAGCAGACAGAGTCTTTCCATCCTTTTCACACCTGGATAGAGTTTCCTTTACTTTGGGTCCAAACAAAAAGGCTCCATCAAAGGTAGCATTGATGTAGGAAGACTTGAATGGTTCCGCAAACTCAAATAGGCACATCCAAGTGTGTCGTTGAATAGCGACAACTGAACGTGCTGATCTGGACGCCCCTTTGGCTGCATGCCCAATGAGCCTTATGGACAAATTCAAATTAGACTCCAGGGTAGCTAACTGAGAACCCACTTTTTCTTGGACCCCTCAGTGACTGCTCCTGCTAGGGTATCTAACAGCTCCTTGACCAGATCCCTTTGAAGTCTAGTAAAATGTGCCAATAAATTCAAAGAACTGATAGAGAAGGTCGATGACCCTTAGACTCGCTTCCCAAATCTGTCCATCACCCCCTGGACTCTTGGTTAGGGGGATGTACAGTAGAACTTTCCTAGGCTAGTTCTTTCTTGGTGACGGCAGCTACCACTGCGTTAACTACTAAGCCCTTTGCCCAATGTGGATGGTCCTCAGGAAAGGAAAGAATCATGTCAGGTCTCTGGGGAACAGGTTCTATAGAGTCAGGAGCCTTCCAAGCCCACTGAGTGATCAGATTAATTAGGTCATTAGTGGGCAGGGTCACCCAGGAGGGTCTATATCACCACATCGAATGGTGATAAGTTTGAACGCCCTTTGTTCGAACCGAAAAGTCCGAAAGCCCTAAAAAGTGAAGTTACGGAATATCGAAGTTGTGATTTTTTTTTTCACGTAGCAGCGATTTTTTTCCCCTGGGAAAAAAAATCACTGTTCCGTGAGGTCGCTGTTTAGGGTTTTCAGACTTTTAGGTTTGAACATAGGGCGTTCAAACTTATCACCATTCAATGTGGTGATATAGACCCCACCCAGGAGGTAGACGGATGAGCACCAAAAGCCTGCAAAGTACACAGATTCCTCAGAGGAAGTGTCTTTCAGCTTCCAAACACCCTTCTGTTTCAGGATCTCAAGAATGTCTCCGAAGAAGATGTCTTCCGGGGGTGACTGTGGGGAACATTCCCCTTAATCGAAATCCATGTCTTCCATAACAGATTCCTTGAAAGAATCAAGGTGTTTCATCTTACATGATCTTCTCAGAGGAGGCTCTTCCATGGGAATGTCTGAAGAGGACTTGGAAGAGGGGACATCTGTAGTAGGTAATTCATGCAACCTTGGGGTTCGCTGTCCAGGGGTTGAGGTAGAACTGAAAGGCCTGGGGTCACAGGGGAGAGACTCCGGTAACACAGGAGGCACCTGAGATGAGGCAGTGGCCAAAGCTCTTTCCATGGCTTGAAAGGCAGGCCCCCCTGAGGAGGGATGGGAGCCCAGAACCGAAACAGGCAAACTCGGAACCGGGGTCACACTCCACCCCTAGAGACCCACCTGACAAACCAGAACAGAGAAGGGGTCCTCTGTTGGTGCTGCCTGAAGAGGCAAGGCCGGCTCCATAGAAAAAAACTGCACCAGCTCAAACCCCTCAGGCCCGATGGTGAAGACACGGTCCAGTTACCTGATGGTGCAGAAGGCACAGAAGGCATCAGAGCCAGACTTGGCATTGAAGACAAGAAAGTTGTCAGCGTCAAAGTGACTGGTACCTGCGAAGTTGGAGTCCAGAGATCTAAAGCCTGTGAGGAGGTCAGAGGAGGAGAATAAGAAGGGGCTGTAGGGGTGACATGCCCTGCACCAGAGGGGGCTGAGAAGATGAAAAAGACCCCTGGCTGTCAGGATCTGATTCATCAATCTATCCAAAATATCCACTTCCGAGAGATGTCTGGTGGCGCGAACAGACAACCCAGAAGGAGACTCGAGTTTCTCCATGAAAGGGCTAGGGAGTTGTCCAATGAAGGGATCCAAGGAGGGTGAATAAGTGGTCCTGGGTTGGATGGAAACATCAGGCTTCAGTACTGTCTGTGGGACCGTGGGGGATATTGGTGCCGGCATGGCTGTAGTAACAGCTGGTGCCAGTATTGGAACTGTAGTGGTCAAGGATTTAGTAACTGCCATGGTCGGTGTCAAAGGCATTGGTAAGGCTCTCAGTGCCGAAGATTCAGACTTCTCGTAAAGCTTCAGAACTTTAGGTTTTGGTTCTGAAGAGGAATCTTCAGATGCATGTTTTTGTTTCTTAATGGTAGGGTTTTGTTCCAGAGGCTGAAGGTGACTGGTAGGCCTTGGACAAGGCTTCTTCAAATGTGGCTTTAAGAAGCCCTTTAAGACTGAATTTATTTTTCCTTTCTGCCAGAGTTCTGTTGCTGAAACACTGGCAGATTGTATGTCAACAGACAAGTGTGGGACACCCAAGCAATACACACAATGTTCATAGGTTCATACTAGGCTATCTGCCCAAGGGCATTTATAAGCCTAGCCCATAGTTATGTGGCTTAGTTTGAATAAAAACTATGCCTATTATTTTGCTGTGCCTCTGTCAAGCAGTGACACTGAAGTAATCCCTGGGGTATATCTGCAATCTCCCATCCATTGGTCAAGATTCCTCTTGAACAAGGCCAGAGAGGTGCTCTGCCTCACATGTACCGGGATTTTGTTCCACAGCATAGGGAGTCTCTGGGTGATGAATCTGTCCCTCCAGCACGTTCTATTTATAACCGTGTCAAGGTTTAAGTCTCCGCCCTTGTGGTTCTGAGGGATCTAGATTTTTGAGGTGAAGCATATTCATCAAATCTGGGTTTGACATGGCCTTATAGGTCAGGCACAGGTCACCTCTGAGCAAGCGGTATGAGACTGAATAGAGCTGGAGTTCTTTCAGTCGGGCAGCATAAGACATTTTTGAGACCCTTTATCCTTTTGGTGAGGAACTTTTGGGGCCTTTGAAGCTGCAGCAGGTGTCTGGTCAGTTACATTCCGAACGGGCATTGTACTCAATCATAGGTCTAATGAGTGATGAGTACAGGGGGATGATGACCTCCCTTGATCTAGATGTGAATCCCTTCATGATCAGGTGGGCGATATAGAAGGTTTTCCTAACTACTTTAGCAACATGAGTGTCAAACGAAAGGCTACGGTCAACCTGGGTCCCCAGATCCCTGATGACTTTTTCTGTGCTCAGTGGATTGCCACCTATATGGTAGCTAGGGGTAACCTTGTTTTTGTATGACTATGCATTTTGGCGTTTAACTTCAGGCCATGGCTCTGGCACCAGTTATCCGTTTCTGTGAGGCCCTTCTGGAGGATATCTGTGTCAGATGTGTTTTCGACTATGGCGTTTGCAGTCATCTGCAAACTTTGTCAGCCATAACCCTCCTGTGTTTGCTTGTACTTCAGAAAAGTAGATGCCGAACAAGAGTGGACCCAGGAATGAGCCCTGTGGGACACCACTTGTGACAGGCTTTGAGTCTGACATGGCTCCAGCAACTCTGACCCTGTGGGTTCCCACTTAGCCAGTTTGCAACCCATCTTGTGATGTATGGGTTTACATTCAAGCTGATGAGTTTTTCGATGATACCTGAGTGGGGTATTGTGCCTTGCCAGGTCGAGGTAGGCTGTATGGACTGCCTTTCCCTCATCAATGGCCTTGGTGACTGTCTCAAAAGTCAACCAAGTTTAAGAGGCAGGATCTGCCTTTGACAAAGCCAAACTGGGTTGGATCCAAAGTCTGCAAGTTCCCTATGTCTTTATTTATGAGTTCCATTATGATCCTCTCCATGGCTTTGCAGATAAGGCTTGTCAAGCTAATGGGGCGGTAATTTCCAGGGTCTGTTGAGGCACCGCCCTTATGAAGTGGGACCACAGTGCCACTCCTTGGTGCGATCCTGAGGTGAGGCTAAGATTAAACAGCTGTCCTAACTGTGGGTTTAATTCCTCGTTGAGTTCGTGAAGCACACAGCCGGGGACACCATCCGGTCCCATGGATGCTGTGTTTTTGCCTTAGTGAGGGCAGTTCTCACCTGGGCGTTGGAGATGTTTGGGGCTACAATCCTCTGGAATAGATATCTCTCCTTTTGGGGAGGGAGAAGTTTGCACTGAACCTGTCAGCCAGTATGTTGGCAATGTGTGTAGGTTCAGTAATTTTCACATCATTTTGAACTAATTCTGAGCATATCTGGGAGTTTCCTCCTAGGTTTCTAACATAGCTAAAGAAGGCCTTATGATTGTCTTTAGAGTATTTTCTCTCAAAATTTGCCTTGGATGATTTTATGAGAGCTCTTAGTTTTTACTTATAATGATCAAAGGTGTCTTACCTTTCAAGGATTTTGCTCTATCTTGTAGTAGCTTCCTCCTTTTGTTGCAGAGCTTGTTTATGGCTGGGGTCCACCAGACTGGACGCTTGCCTTTGGTACAGAGAGTCTTAGTTTTGTTTGGGATTGCCTGATCCATGCAGTCCTGTAGGTGCTGGTAGAAGGCATTTGTAAGTGATTCAGCGGTTTGAGTAATGTTTACCACTGGCTCAGGGGCCTTAAAGGAGACCACACTAGTTTTTAGAAGTGTGAAATCGGCTTTGAGAAGTTTTTCACTGTGGTCTTTTTGTTTCAGTTGGATGAGGACCTCCAGCGAGATTAGTTTATGATCTGATCTCACCAGTGAGGGGTATACTTCGGTGTTGAACATTTTGATCCCATGTTCGTGATGATGAGATCAAGTATGTTTTCTCCTCTTGTGGGGATGGTGACTAGTTGTTCCATGGCATTTGAGTTTATGAACTCCAGGAATCTTTGGGTTAGAGTGTTGTAGTGTTCCCAGTCTATATTAGGGTAGTTGAAGTCACCTAGTATGATGGTGTTTGGAGTTACATTTATCCCCTCCAATGTTTTCAGGAAGGCCATGTGAGGTTCCTGAGTTTGAGAGGGTGGCCTGTAACATGCTACAAATTGCAGAGCAGTCTTGCCTAGGTTTAATTGCTCCTGGATGGTCTCCGATGCATCGTGTGGGTGTCCTTGATGAATATGGACACTTGGTGTTTTCCGGATTTTGGGGCCGGAAGCATGATATGAGGTGAAACCTGTTAGTGCTGGGGTGCTCTCAGGAGCCTTGAACCAGGTTTCTGTCACAGCAAAGACATCGATGTTCCCCATATTGAGAAGGGCCTCGCATCTTGAGATTGAGACTTCTGGCATTGAGCAGCACTGCCCTTAGTTTTTCCTTTTGGTGTTCTAGGGTGGTAGGTTTAGAATTTGAGCCTTGCCTAAAAAGGCACTATGGGGTGGCCTTTGCCAATATCCGGAAGCCCAGGGTGACAGGTGCAAGCCAGCATGTCATCCCAGGCAGACAGACATTTTGAATGACACCAGAATTTAAGCCAATTATTAAAGCTGATCATCTTATCACTGTATTGTGGCATCATTCTAGGTGAAGGTAGGATACTGCTCAAGGTCAGGGTCATACCTGCCTGGGCTACATAATCAGAGAGCTCCTCGATGTCCTTTTCATGTAGTCGTCGTTGACACCAGCGTGGACAATGACTGAGTCGTACTTGTACCTGCTGTTGAGAGACCTGAGTGCTTGCGTTATGTGGCGGATTCTACCACATTCTGTATACATTGTTTGAAACCCATAGTGGAGCTTTTAGGTTTTTCCACCATCATCTTGAATAAAAAGGGCAGGAGAGGCAGAGAGAAATATCAGAATGAGGAAAGAACAGAAAAGGAAATTCAGTTACACCACAAGAAGAAATCTACCAACGATGGTAGAAAAGTTACCAACGGTAAAGATAGGGAGAGGGGGAAGGGAAAAACTACCAACAATGGTAGAGGGGAAAAAATACCAATGGTAAAGGGAAACCATGCACTCACTAAGAGTAGACCAAGAAATTTAAAACTAGAGCATAAAAGGAATCAGAGACCTATTAAAGAAAGAGAGTATATCAACACTTAGCTACGAGAGAAGAGCTGGCTGATGCGTCTTGTAAGATAGCTAAACGAGATCTGAGGTAATGTGGAGGAGATAGTGTGGGTAGACTAGCAGCTCGAGAGATTTTTGGCTGAGACGTCATCCAGATCAGTTCCAAGGATCGGAACCGTACACCCACAAGTCAAGAATAGGAGAAGATCAACAACACATGGAAGGTTATAGTAAGACATAACTTCTTTGTTTTAGTCAGCTCAGCTCAAGCTGGCACCCTGTTTGGTCACATGGAACCGTACACCCACAAGTCAAGAAGAGATGAAGATTGACAACATTAGATCACTGGTTTATTGTCAAGCCCTTCAGAGCTTTCATGCTGACAGAGAGAGAGTTGATGCCCTTAGATGATATTGATAGGACCACAAAAAGTATAAATGTCCACACCTTGGCATAAAAAGCACACCAAAAAATAGGGGAGGGGAAGAATCTACTGCAGCAGTGATAACTGAAACATCTACTCTTATAGAAAAGTTTACTTACACAGCTGTATTATGCTCTTTATATTAGAAGACTGTTGCAGTATTTTAAGCTACATGAACAGATTACTATAACTTAGAACAACTACAAGGTGGAAGGAGAAGGGTCCAGAAGCCCTTACAGAATGATCCTAGCAAAGTCTGGCCTAGACCTGGAAAGGACTCGAGCTTGCAGTGCTTTGTAAACTTATGTAGAGAAGACCAAGTTGCTGCTTCTAGAATACTTTAGAGTCCACTCCTTTGCAAAAAGCCATAGATGAACACAAGGCCCAGGTAGAATGTGACTTAACCCTGTCCGGAATAGTTTTGTTGTGATGGGAACAACACATGGGGATGGACAGTTTGTCATAAAGTAAACTCGGATACCACTTTAGGCATAAAACAAGGATTAGTTCTCAACCTGTCTATGGAAAAAAAGACAAGGTTGACCCACCATAAGAGCTTGCAACTCAGATACTCTTCCTGCAGAGGTCAAAGCAACTATTAAAACAGTTTTACATGTTAAAAGCCTTAAGTCAGCCAGATGAAGCAGTTCAAATGGAGCAAGTGTTTGCTTCTCTAACATGAAATTAAGATCGCAAAGAGGAGCTAGCTGTTTTTTTTGGAGGTCTCTTTTGCAATACCCTTTCAAAAAAATTTTGACATGGAATGCCTTGGAATAGGGGGATTCATGGGCAGATATCATTAAATAGCCATAAGGTGAATTCTGACAGAGCAATAAGAAAGGCCATAGGATAGTAACTCACAGAAATATTATTCAGAGTTCATAGGTAAATACAACACTATCTTTTCTGAAGGGCCATTTTAAGCCTAGTTAATAACCTGGGGTCAGAATCAAACCCTGCACCTTGTGTCTGTAAGTTAAAGACCTTGACTAAAGTGCCAAACTTACTTGCAAAACTGATAGATAATCAGTCTACAGATTATTACATGCTTAACAAATTATCAGATAGTGACCAAAGGTGAGAATCAAATGTTGTGCCTTGTATATTAGAAGTAAATACCTTAACCATTATGCCAACCCCCAACCAGAAATGTAAAACCAAAATACAACTAGCTCTGAAGTGGTGCTGGTTACGTTACTGGCACAACAAGCAAGACTTTTCCATTTCCTATTACATGACTTTCTAGTAGCACACTTTCTTGCCTCCATTAGTACCTGCTGCATATACTCAGTAAAAGGAATTAAGACCATGTCATCTAGGTGTCAACAAAAGATGATTGATGTTGTGGCGTATAAAACACCCCTGTTCTTGTGTGAGTAAATCCAGTCTGTGAAGAAGCTTGTGGTAATTGCCCTTCAGCATTTCCAAAAGAAGAGAAAAAACATAGTTGCCTGGTCCAGAAGGGAGTCACCACAATGATCTTGAGGTATACCTTCTGAATCTTCACAAGTACCCTGGATATTAGTGGAAAGGGTGGAAGAGCATACAGGAGCATTCCTGTGCAAGGAAAAGAAAAAGCATCTGTCTTCCAGGCCTTCTTGCATGGAATCCTAGAGCAGAATATTGACAGTTCACTGTTTTGAGATGAGGCAAGGAGGTCTATTTGAGGAACTCTCCACAGATGGATCAAATCTTAGAAGAACCCCTTCATCTAGTTTCCATTTTTGAGGGTCTGCCCTGGTCCACTCATCTTGTTTGCCAAACAATTTTACTCTGACGGAATATAGCATGCCTGTAGAGTGGGACTGTGAAGCCATGTCCAAAGCTAACATGGTTAATCTGCAAAGGCGGGTGTGACCTGGTTCCCCCTTCCTTGCTGATGTACCACATTGACTGTGGTATTGTCTGTAACAACTTGAGGAGGTCCTGGAGACCAAAAATGGCTCAAGAGAATTGAGTGCCTTAATCAGGGAAAGCCTCTCCTTGATATTTATATGCTTTCTTCTGTCGCTGGTGCCCCACACCACATGCAATTTTATATCTCCTGAAACTGCTCCCCAAACAAAGTCTGAAGCATCTGAGGTGACTGACTGCTTTGGAGCATGGAGGGAGAATGGAAGGCCTGGATTTAAGGATATCTGTTGTCTCCAGCAAAAGATTTCTCTTCTGACAAACCTCAGCACTGGGATTTGAAAAGATAAAGGGTCTTGATGCCGGAACCAAACAGATTTCAGATACCACTGTATCTTTCTCATGTGAAGGCTTGTCAGAGGTATCATGAGAATCACAGATGCCATGAGACCCAAAATCCTGAGGAATTCCCTCACAGTAGCCAAAGTCCAAGTGGAAAACCTTAGAAATAGAGCTCTACATAAAGATCTATTTTCGTGTGGAAGAAAAGTTCTTTGAACTGAGGTGTCTAATTTACATCTCAGTAATACAATCCTGTGTGAAAGAGTCAAGAAAGACTTTTGAATGCTCTCTTGGAATCCAAGCTTGTGTAAGAGATCTCTCCCCCAAGAGACGGGTCACTGATACTTTGAAAAAGACTGTGCAAAGATAAGCAAGTCATCTAAATATAGAAAATGTGGATTTCTTCTAGTTAAAAATGAGCTATAACAGGAGCTGGACACTTTGTGAACACTCTTGGTTCAGCGGATAATGCAAAAGGTAAGGCAGAGAACTGATAATGTGAGCCATAGTTCAGCCGATGACTAATAAGTTCCCTACACAAGTTCCCTTTTAAAGGTGAGAAACAAACCCTGTACCTTGTGACTCAAAGGTAAACATCTTAACCATTATACCCACCCCCAAGGTTCAGAAACACAAAACCTTAAGAAACATCTGAAGTCTGGATGAATACGGATGCGATGATAAACATCTTTTAAGTCCAGTGTTATGTAGAAACCTGAAAGAGGAAGAAGAGGTAAGAGGTTCTGAATATGAGCACTATCACTCACAGGTTTAGGAAAGAAATATCCAGTAATGGTATCCAGGCATTTTGTTTATTTGTCACTCGGAATATGCTCGAGTAAAAACCCTTCCCCACCTGGGAAGCAGGGACTGAATCTATCACTCCTTGGGACAGCATGTGATGAAGAACAGGTAGAAAGGAAAGAGTCTGATCTGGAGGATAAGGAATGACTCCAGGAAGGAAGGAATTTACTCCTACTTCCATTTGAAACCCTGATGAATGATTTTCAGAACCCATTTGTCTGAAATAATCTGTTGCCAAAGAGAAAAATGAAGATTCAGACTTTCAGGAAGAAATAAGGGACCAAGGTGGGAAGGGGTCATGAGCTCTCTTGAAAAGTTACTTAGACTTGTTGGACTGGCCTTGATTTTGGGAGTTTCAAAAGTTATTTTTGGAATTTCCTTACCATTTCTTGTTAACAAAATTCAGGTAAACAGATGTTTAAGACTGTTTACTCTGTTTATTTTTTCTTTTACCAAAATTGGATGAGGAGAAAGAAAATCCCTGGACAACTTGGAAAAGGAGGGTTGAAAAATATTACAGATTTCCTGGATCTACTTGCCCCTTTCATCACACGTTTTGATCACCTCTGCAGCAGAGGAGCCAGACACTAAACCTCTATCCAAGGGAGAATTTAAAATCTCATTTTATCATTTGGGAGTTTCAGAGAATGCAGCCTTGCAAACCTCCTCAATATAGTACCAGTGTTCATATCCTTGGAAAAAGTATCAACACAAAAAAAGTTTCAGTTACTTTTCACTACTTTTAAACAGACAAAAAATGAGAGCCTTGTTTAAAAGTATGTTACAGCTTTGAGACAAGTCCTTTAAAACACTACATCCATAGCTTTAAAATAACTTTCCTGAAGAGGAAAGTAATAAAACATCAATAAAATTAAGAAAATGAAAGTCCTCACCCCCCAATGGGACCTTATCTGGCCAGCAGAGAAAAGCACATACCAACTGGCAATCAAAAGCCTTAGAGGGGTGTACTCTTTGGTGGCAGTAAAGCTCTGAAGGGCTTCCCCCTAAACTTGTCTTTTAGTCACTTCAGCTTGAGCTACCTGATAGTTTGGGTGCATGAAAGGTACCCTAAAGCTTTGAAAGCTGGCTGGCTGTTATAGCCTTGGCAGGATATAATGTCTATACCTAATTATTGCAGCAGTGATCAGTATGATGAACATCATGCCCTGTACACAAACCAATCATCCAACCACATCATGATCAATAAACAATTCACAAACATTACAATAAGAAGTGTTCCCCAAATGAGGTGCTTATCTACCAGATGTGGAACAAACCAAAATGCTGGAAAGAAGATGCTATGGACATGAGGCATGTTACTACTACTGTGGTAAGGAGAAGGTAAAGATGGCTTGGGCTACTGTCTCCTTTGTATCTTATTTATTATTTATATGTTTTCATTGTTGACCAGGAAGCCTAACTGGGTACAGAACCCCTTTTCAGTGGAGATCTGGGAAGAAAAACTCCAATGGTGCAATGTAAAACAAGATAAAATGTAAATTAACTATTAGTGTCATCTTTGACAGTGCAGTAGTAAAAAATGACACACAGTAGCATGTCAAACTGGAATTATCGAATTGTAATGGAAATGTGCTGACCTGATGTCCCCGGGATACTGATGTCTGTTCATCTAGTAGTGGGGACTCTGTAACTATTGGAAACTAGAGATAGCTTATTTTAGAAACGTTGAAAGGCTTCTCAAAAAGGCATTATCCCAAGGAAAAAAGAGAGGAAATGATGGCCTCCACAGCTTAAATAATCTCCTAAATGAAGGCCTCTCCGCTGAATCCACCAAAGAAAGTGGAATGTGAGGGATCTTTAAACCCTCCAGCTCTGTCTCTTCCATTGAGTATTACCTGGTTACCACCATGCCTATGTAAGTGAAACATGCCATAGATGCACGTCTGAGGGCTGGACAGATGGGCACAGGAATGCTGCAGGTGGCAAACAAGGAGGAAGAGGCCTGTGTCAACCTAGCAATAGCACTGAGCTGAAACCTGTCTAAAAGGGTCAGATAAATAAAACCAGCTACTTAAATCAACAAAAAAGGCAAAGAAACAGAAAACAATTGGCACTTAAATAAAATAAGCACTTTCGTTAGGTATGCTACCAAACTTCTTCAGACAAAATTAAAAAATGCAATGGACCAGTAAATACTTTGTCTAAACAATCATGTGGTGTAAGATATAGTCACATGTTACACTGAAAATAGATCATATGATTCATCAGAGAAGTAGGACATATGATTCATCAAAAAAAAAAAAAAAAAAAAAAACATCATGGTGTAAAATAAACGAAAACTTTTTTTGTTGCTTCCTGATATAAACTATTATAAAAACTGTTACTATGAACCTGAAAACCTACAATTACACACATAAGTATACATAAAAAATAACATTAAAAACAATTAGAAAAGTAGATAAACAATAGTGAAAAATACTCGTCTTCACAAATCCCTGAACAATATTGAAATCTATGAACTCCTGAAATGTAATGACCACAAGTGTGTTTAAAAACGATTCTTCATCTCAACAAACTTTTAAGTTTCAACACACTAACCAAGGAACATCTGTCATTAAGCCCAGGTAATACATAAGCCTGGCAGCTAAGTTGCCAGGTTAATTCTAGCAACTCCAATTTCAAAGAAAAGGGGCCTCTCCTCACATCCTTAAGTACTTGATCAATCACTCAAAAAACAAAAGAGTGACCTGGGTGTAAGGTAACATGGTTGGCTAAGGCGTTTTCGGTCTTTCCTTTTCTTATACTGTAAATATGTTCGTATAACCATTCTTTAAACTTTCTATCCATCTTGCTGATATAAAAACTTGGACAGGCTTGACATTTAGCTAAATAAATTACACTGCAAGAATTGCAGTTAAACCTGCATTTTGTCTCATCTTCGGTCCCTTATCACAAAATCACTGCCCAAATCAATATGTCTACAATAAAGGCATGCTTGACATTTAAACATCCCTTTTATTCTGGGGCTAGGTCTACCATCAAATTCCAACAAATTCTGTAAATTTTGACCCCTTTTGAAAACAAATTTAGGTTTAAAATCACATATACCATAAAAGGCCATGTCTGATGTAAGAAGAATTCTTCATGATAATCTGCTTAATTCCAAGGGCATCCATACTATAAGGAGTAATAAACAAAGGAACACCAGCAAAAGGTGTATTTACTGTGCACTTCGTATGCTCGTGCTGACCAGATGGTACTTGGGGGCAAGCTGGATCATGTAAAATTGCTTTGTAAAAGCCTTGTGCCCATTTTGAAACCACTTCTTGCCTTAGTTCATCCAATAACTCTAAGTGGTATCCCCATTTTAAAAACATGTTAACCAAGAGGTCACATTCAATCAAAAAGTCAGTCTGTGCGGAAACCATTCCAGCTACCCATACAAGCTGACCCTTCACCACTGACCTCTTTTAATGAATCGGGTGGGCACTGGAATAGTGTAAAAAAGAATTTGTGTATGTTGCTTTTCTAAAAATTCTAGCTTTATACCCATTATTAACACAATCCTTCATTAATTCAATGTCCAAATAGGAAATTGAATCTTTACTAAATGAATGAGTGAAGTTTAAAAATTGGGTGGAGTCGTTTAAAAACTGCAAAAATTCTTTAACCTGTGTTTCCTCACCATGGAATAAAACAAAAATGCCAACCAAAAAGCATGTATAAAATTTTACCATGCCTGAAAAACATTTATTAGTCAATATGAACTGTCTTTCCCAAATGCCATGACCAAATTCACAAAACTGGCCCCACAAGTGGAGCCCATAGCTATCCCCTTCTTTTGAAGAAACTACCTTCCTTCAAACAGAAAAAAAATTAGTTAAAATGATGTCTAATAATTCTAATAACAAAATCTCCTCATTGGTCATATTTCTGAGTCTTAGCATCGAACAGACCCACTCAATCCCAACATCATGGGGAATAGTGATATATAGATCTTTCATGTGTATTGTTATTAAATTTAATTCCTCATCATATACCAAATTGTTAAGATTCCCTAGCAAAGACCAAGTGTCTGTACATATTTGGGGTTCCATGTCAACATATTTCTTTAAACAACTATCCACGTATTTGGCCAGAGGGTATGTGCTAGAGTTCCTACTACTCACAATAGGTCTCAAAGGTGGATTAGTCACATCTTTCTGTATTTTTTGGATTCCAAATATTATTGGAATTTGCGGAGCTGGCATAGGAAATAATTCTAGATTCAATAAACAAATCATTCACATAATTTTTTAACCTGTTGTAAACTGTATTCAAACTCATTCAAAGAAACAAGCTCATAGTTCTTAACATCGGATAACATTTCAAGCAATTTACTGCTATATTCCTCTGTTTCCCACCCCCCCCTGTCCAGTTTCATAATACGCACTCCACTCATTTTTAACAACTGCAAACCTTCCCAATCATTCAAAGAAAAATTACTTAAGTCCTTAAAATTGGAATTCACCACAGAAAACATGTTTCTAACATCCAACTCACAAATTTGTTCAAATAAAGAAATAACTGGGATCACACAAAAATACAAAAAGATGTGACTAATCCACCTTTGAAGCCTATTGTGAATAGTAGGAAATCTTTCACATAACCTCTGGCCAAATACATGGATAGTTGTTTAAAGAAATATGTTGACATGGAACCCGAAATATGTAGAGACTCTTGGTCTTTCCTAGAGAATGTTAACAATTTGGTATATGATGAGGAATTCAATTTAATAACGATAGATGTGAAAGAACTGAGTGGGTCTGTTTGATCTTAAGACTCAGAAATGTGACCAATGAGAAGATTTTGTTATTAGAAGAATTATTAGACATAATTTTAACTAATAATTTTTTTATGTTTGAAGGAAGGTACTTCTTTCAAACGAAGGGGGTAGCTATGAGCTCCCCTTGTGGGGCCAGTTTTCCGAATTTGGTCATGGCATTTTGGGAAAGACAGTTCGTATTGACTAACAACTTGTTTTTAAGGCATGGTGTTTTTTGGATGACATTTTTGTTTTATTCCATGGTGAGGAAACACAGGTTAAAGAATTTTTGCAGTTTTTAAATGAGTCCACCCAATTTTTAAACTTCACTCATTTATTTAGTAAAGATTCAATTTCCTATTTGGACATTGAATTAATGAAGGATCGTGTTAATAATGGGTATAAAGCCAGACCTTTTCAACATACTCAAATTCTTTTTTGCATTATTCCAGTGCTCACCCGATTCAACAAAAGAGGTCAGTGGTGAAGGGTCAGCTTATACAGGCAGCTAGAATGGTTTCCGCACAGACTGACTTTTTTATTGAATATGACCTCTTGGTTAAGATGTTATTAAAATGGGGATACCCCTTAAAGTTATTGGATGAACTAAGACAAGAAGGGGTTTCAAAACAGGCACAAGACTTTTATGAAGCAATTTTACATGATCCAGCTTGCCCCTAAGTACTATCTGGCCAGCATGAGCATATGAAGTACACAGCAGATACACCTTTTGCTAGTGTTCCTTTATTTACTACTCCTTATAGTATGTATGCCCTTGGAATTAAGCAGATTATCATGACGAATTGGGGTCTTCTTACATCGGACGTGGCCTTTTTTGTTATAGAGAATTTTAAACCTAAATTTGTTTTCAAAAGTAAAGAATTTGTTGGGATTTGATGGTAGACCTAGCCCCAGAATAAAAGGGATGTTTAAATGGCAAGCGTGCCCTTATTGTAGACATATTGAAGTGGGCAATAATTTTGTGATAAGGGACTGAAGATATGAGACAAAAGGCAGGTTTAACTGCAATTCTTTCAGTGTAATTTATTTAGGTAAATGTCAAGCTTGCCCAAGTTTTTATATTGGCAAGACAGAAAGTTTAAAGAACAGTTATACAAACATATTTACAGTATAAGGAAATTGAAGACCGAGCACGCCTTAGCCTACCATGTTACCTTATACCCAGGTCACTCCTTTATTTTTCAAGTGATTGATCAAGTAGTTAAGGATGTGAGGGGAGGCCCCTTTTCTTTGAAACTGGAGTTGCTAGAATTAACCTGGCAACTTAGATGCCAGGCTTATGTGTTACCTGAGCTTAATGACATCTGTTCTTTGGTTAGTGTGTCGAAACTTAAAAGTTTGTTGAGATGAAGAATCGTTTTTAAACACACGTGTGGTCAGTACATTTCAGGAGTTCATAGATTTCAATATTGTTCAGGGATTTGTGAAGACTAGTATTTTTTAACTATTGTTTATTTACTTTTTCATTTTTAATGTTATTTTTTATGTATACTTATTTGTGAAATTGAAGTTTTCATGTTCATAGTAACAGTTTTTATAATAGATTTTTATATCAGGAAGGAACAAAGAAAGTTTTCGTTTATGTGAATGTTTTTGGTTTACACCATGATCTGTTTTGTTTGATTAATCATATGACCTACTTCTCTGATTAATCATATGATCTATTTTCAGAGTAACATGACCATTTCTTACACCACATGATTGTTTAGGCAAAGTATTTAATGGTCCATTGTACTTTTGAATTTTATCTAGAAGTCTGGTAACATACCTAACAAAAGCGCTTACTTTATTTGTCATTAAAGTGCAGATTGTTTTCTGTTTCTTTGCCTTTTTTGTTGATTAAAGGGTCAGATAAATGATAGAACCTTTTCTTCTGGGTTTCAAACCCTAGCACAAACTCTTCAATGAAGTCTGAAGGAAAGCCGTAGTATAAAAAAAAATTTGGCAGTAAAATGAGGATTGAGCTGATCAGGTGGGAAAAAAACTTGTGCTAACACCAGAGGTAAGTGATGAGGGTGTGCTTCCCTAAGCCTCATGTCCTTTGTGGAAATGGAGGACAAAAATAGGAACACATCCTCAATAATCAGGAATAATCACCATTCCTGGGAAGCCGAGGAGGCCACACAGACAACAGACTTACCTCCAAGGGGGTTAGGGCAAGTCAGTACTCCCAATTAAGTCTTAGGCACAAAAATCTAGTCCACCGTCAGGTAATAATTTTAAGTTACCATAATTTGGCACCTGTGTTGTCCAGTCTGATTCTGATTCACATATGGGTCACGGATCCGATCCGACATGGCCGCTTTCTACAGACTTCAGCTTCCAGGCTCGAGCTCCTCCCACTACCCACAATCCTCAGCACCTAGCACAGCTTCTTCAGATCAAGTTTGCTGCCTATTAGAAATAAGTGAAAGAAAGAAAAAGGAGAAAGACCAGAGGCTCAGCTAGGAACAGAAATGCTTCATGGATCCACCTAAAAAAATTCTTAGGCTGGGGACGGATGGGAGGGAAGGTGAATCAGAATGAATATGGACAACACAGATGCCAAGTTACACCAAGTTATGGTAAGTACATAACTTAAAAATCTTATGTTGTACTTATCGTTCTGATTCACATATGGGTCAGAGTCACCAGCTACATTCTCACTTGGGTGGCCTCAAGGAAGGATATAATGGAGTACTGTCAAACCAAAAGAACCTCTGTGTTTGGAGACAATGCCCAATTTGCAATGAGTTACAAAACTATGGGATTTAGACCAAGAGGCTGCTGCACAGATGTCTACAATACAGATTTTGGATGAAAAAGCAGTTGATGTGGCTACAGATCTAGCTGAATGGGATTTAATAGTAGACAGCTTTAAGCGTTCTTATTATATATTAAGGAAATGCAATCAGTAATCCACTTTGCAAGAGTCGCCTTTGTTACTGCATGTCCCAGGTGATTAGGTGAAAAAAAAACAAATAATCAATCTGATTTCCTGAACTGCTTGGTTCTGTGAAGACAGAAACATTGTTGTCTATGAATGTCAGCACATGCAACATATACTCCCCTTTACTGGAGTTAACTGGGGAAGAAAACTGGTAACTGTATAGTCTGATTAATATTTGATTCAGTAGCCACTTTAGGCAAAAAAGATGGATTACTATGGAAGGAAACTCTTTGTGAAAAATAATATACGGTGGTTTTAGAAGAGTGCTGCATTTCAGAAATTATTTTTGCTGAGGTGATGGACACTAAAAAAATTGTCTTCCAAGACAAAAAAATTATGTCACAATCACTCGTGTGCTCGAAAGGCTTTTGAGTCAGTCCTTGGAGCATAAGAGAGAGACCCCAAGGAAAAGCTGGTCTTTGATGGGAGATCTAAGAAGGGAAACCGCCTTCATAAAAGCACTATATAACCTAGAAAAAGTGACAGAGCTTGAAGATAACCCAGAGTGGAACTTGGATATGGCTACCAGTTGAAGCTAAATTGTAGTGAAACTGGATCCCTCTCTAAACAGGGAAGTAAGAAAAGAAAGGATGGTAGGGTTGGGTGCCTAATAAGGGTCAATGTTCTCTTTGGCAACCCAAATAGAAAATCTGTTCCACTTGCCTCTATACACTTTTTTGGTAGATACCTTTTGAGAAGCTAGAACAACAGTCCTAACTGGAGAAGAAAGTCTGGACCCTTTAACAATCATCAGAACTGGATAAACCATGGGGTTAATTTGAGAGTGGGCAGATACTGATGGAGTCCTAGTGACGGATGGATTAGGAGGTCCTGATTGTGCTCCGGTATCCATGGAGAATATTTCAGATGAGACCACAGGAAGGGGAACCAAATCTGATGAGGTCAATAAGAGGTAATGAGGATTATGGTGCTCTTCAACCATTGGGCTTTCTGAAGAAATTTTGGGATCAACGGAAGGGGAGGATAAGCATAAAGGAGACCAAAGAGCCAATCAGACTACAGTATGCCTCGTGGACTCCTGGGGGGGAGGGGGTGATCAGAGCAAAATACCTGTTGCACTTATTATTTATTGCATTTGTTTACCGGGAAAGTCCACTGGGCCTAAATGATCCCATTTTCAATGGAGGCTCGGGGAGAAAAGTTCCACATTAATTACATACAAAGAAATGTTAACACACAAAACAAAGTATGTTGAGTGGTAGCAGTACATTCAATAAAAAATTACAACAGTTAAACTGTTTGCAATAATGGTATAAGTACATAAGTAAAAAATAGAATACATTCGAATAACAACAACAACACAAGTATAATTGTAAATACAGAATTTGTAGCAGAAGAGAGATAACTTCAGGGTGAGAATAGAAAGAGACAGATGGGCTAAAGGAGGGAAAATTCACGCTAGAGTGACAGCAGAAAGAGCAAGTATAGTAGATAAAATGAGATGAAATACCAGTAATTAAATGAAGTCAGGTTTTGAACTTATTTGTTGGGGTGCAGGTGCAACTTGTGAGGTGTGGCAAAAAGATTGCAGCAGGGGTTGCCCCTTGGTCGAAATCTGATACACTACTGTTTGGTTGAGGGACCACCCGTAAGGCATCAGGATGGACCTGCTAAGTCAGTCCTCCAGTACACTGGATTTCCCCAGTATGTGAGTTGCAATGAGAAAGTGGTGTGAAGAAATCGGCCATTCCCAAACTGTCATGGCCTGTCTGCAAAGAGGGTAAAAACAGGTTTCTCCTTGTTTGTTGACTTAAGACTACTGATACACTGTTGGTGTGAACTGCAATAGTCCCCAAAGGGAGAACGTCCTGAAAGCCTTGCAATGCGAGAAGGCCTGCTCTCATCTCTAGGACAATGATATGCAATCTGCTCTCTAAGAGAGTCCATGTGTCATGGACCACATTCCCCTTGAAATGCCCCCCCCCCTCCAGCTGAGAAGCATCCATGGTCACTGTATCTGTGGGGGAGGGAAGGATGAATAGTCAGCGGACAGATAGGTTGGAATGAATCCATCACTCCAGGTGGGTTCTGCAAACTGTTGTCAATTTGATAGGAGCAGATATAGACTGGTGAAGTATAGAACACTGAACAGCCAAGGTCCACTGGCAGATACACATACAGAACCTTGACAAAGGTACCAGTGTTTATAGCAGCTGCCATAGATCCAAGTGCTTGAAGAACAAGCCTGTCAGGAGGAGAAGGATGAACTAGTAAAGTTAGGACTTTATCTCTCAAGGTGTCTATCCGATGTAGAGGCAATGAAGTTATTTGGATAGATGTGTTCGGCTGAGCTCTGATAAACTTCAAAGATTGAACTGGTACCGGTCGTGATTTTTTCAGATTGATTGTGATACCTAGAAGGTCCAATATCTGGTAAATGTAATCTCTGGCCTGAGTTAGTTGACATTTGGTTGGGCAATCAGGAACCAGTCATCCAGATATGGGAGCACCCGAAAACCTTGCAGTCTGAGATGAGTTGCAACCACCACCATGCATTTGGTTAACACCCTGGGAGCTGTGATGAGTCCAAAGGGTAGGGCTCTGAATTGGCAGTGACTGGCGCCCAGCCGGAAGTGCAGCTGACTCCTGGAGTGCCTGTCTCTTTTGATGACATAGTACCTGTCATTTAAGTCCACAGAGCACATACAATCATCCTTCCTCAACAACAGAAGGATGGACTGTACCATAACCATCTAAAAGTTCACTTTCTTTACGTACAAGTAAATCCAACACCAAATGAGAGATCTTCCAGCAATTAACTACACCAGCAATAAATGAACTCAAACAGCAGAAAATAGCAAAAACTGGCGTCAAAACAAGGCAGGTATAAAATGAAGACTCCAAGTAGTAAAACTGATAGTTTATTGTAAGCGCTTTCGCAATAGTGTCACTTTTCATCATACATTTCTAAAAGACAACTCCCAGCAGATATATATTGCCAAGGTAAATCAATTATCCAATTAGACAATCACATACAAAGCAGCCTGGATAAAAACAACACAAAATAACTTTAAAATTGAAAGCCTAACTAAATATATGAACAAAAAATATACAAAATTAAAAATAAAAATAATATAGTGAAGGATAGAACTTTATCTTTTCTTAATATACCCATTCATTTATTTTTTTCAACTTAGTCATTTTTTCAGTTTCCTGAATTTGAGTACAGGTTTCAAGGAGATTAAATCATTCAAGCCATGTCCTAAATGTGCTGCTAACCTTAAGATCCATTTGAGTTCAAACCTCTCAGTTTCATTAATGATGTCACCAATCCTAATATTCTCTTATATGACTTGTAACACTAGAAACAAAAAGGTGTGTTCATCCCCTTCACTTTTAGTGTGTTTGGCTAGCGCACTACATTCTAATCCCGATGTGTACAGTAACTATGGTCCCTGATCTGCTCCCTAAGTCGCCTGTTGGTCTTTCCAACGTAGTAGGCTCAACAGTTCTTACAATGTGCCAAATAAACTAAATGCTTGGTGTTACAATTGGCATTGGCCTTGAGGTACCATATATAACCAGTGTCAGGGTGATGGAAGGAAATATGCGAATCTGATGATGGTGGAGTGGGAACACCACAATATAGTCAAATATGGAATGGGTGCAGTCTGTTTTTATAAACGATTTGTTGATGACCTTTTTTTGGTCTGGAATAAAGGAGAACAGGATTTAGCCCTATTCTTAGAAGGAATAGTAGTGAATTTCTGAAGTTCACTATGAGTTACTCAGAAGTTAGGATCAATTTATTGGATGTTGAGATAAGTAAAAACTCAGAAGGCCATTTCTCTACAAGAATATACAGAAAGGAATGTTACTGTCCTTCATACTTATTTGGAACAGTATGCATCCGCAACATATATTTCCCAATATTATTAAAGGCCAGGCAATGAGAATATCTTGCCTTTCTTGTGAAGTTTCTGACTTTGAACGAAGTCTAGACAGATTGAAAACTGAATTAACAGATAGAGGTTACTCCACAATAGAACTAGATGAAACTTGCAGGACTGTATTTTCTGAAAGGTCAGGTAGAGCCAGACCTTACTTTTCTAATTGAAGTGAACATCATTCCTACAAAAGACAAAAGTTAACACTCTGTCCATGACTTTATCTTATACCCAAGATGTTAATGAGATACGGAGCATTATCCAACAAAACTGGCACATTTTGCAGTAAGATGAGAAGGTAGGCAGTATAGTAGGATCCAGACCTAGATTTACATATAAGAACAGGAAAACACTTAAACAACGGTTATGCTACCCTAGACTTCAGAATATTGCCCCCGCAGACCCTCCAGGGACAAGGAAAAGCCAGAGTTGTGCATTTTGTTCATTTACAGATGAAAATATTTCCTTCCAACACCCTGACATTGGTTATATATGGTACCTCAAGGCCAGTGCCAATTGTAACACCAAGCATTATTTATTTGGCACATTGTAAGAACTGTTCAGCCTTCTATGTGGGGAAGACCAACAGGCGACTTAGGGAGCAGATCAGGGACCATAGTTACTGTACACAATGGGGATTAGAATATAATGCGTTAGCCAAACACACTAAAAGTGAAGGGAATGAACACACCTTTTTGTTTCTAGTGTTACAAGTCATACAAGAGAATAGTAGGATGGGTGACATCATTAACGAATCTGAGAGGTTTGAACTCAAATGGATCTTAAGGTTAGCAGCACATTTAGGGCATGGCTTGAATGATTTCATCTCCTTGAAACCTGTACTCAAATCCAGGAAATTGAAAAAATTAATAAGTTGAAAAAAATAAATGAATGGGTATAATAAGAAAAGATAAAGTGCTACCCTTCATTATATTATTTTTATTTTTAATTTTGTATTTTTTTTGTTCATATATTTAGTTAGGCTTTCAATTTTAAAGTTATGTTGTGTTGTTTTTACCCAAGCTGCTTTGTATGTTGTCTAATTGGATAACTGATTTACCTTGGCAATACCTATCTGCTGGGAGTTGTGTTTTAGAAATGTCTGATGAAGCAATGAAACTATTGCGAAAGTGCTTACAATAAACTATCAGTTTTACTACTTGGACTCTTCATTTTATACCTGCCTTGTTTCTACACCAGTTTTTGCTGTTTTCTGTTGTTTTAGTTTCTTTACATACAAGTTCAGTTTGCTTAGGTCCAAAATTGGCGTTAGGCCCCCAGTCTTCTTTAGCACTAAAAAGAAGCGGGAGTAAGTTCTAGATCCTCTCTGTTCAGTTGAGACCTCCTGGATGACTCTCTTTCACAGTAAATTCCGAATTTTGAATAGTGAAGACTCCCTCTGAGTGGATGGAACATTGGAGAGTCTCCTTCGTGATTTTGGTGCTGTAAGGGAAAAGGGAATGTAATCGCCCCTGGATATTATGCTTTGCACCTAAACATTTTTTGTTAACTGGGTCCAGGCAATTGAGTGCAGACAAAACTGACCCCCAACTGCCACCAGGGCAGAGCAGTTGGGCTACATTTCAGCAACATTGATAGAGCTTGTTAGGAAAAGGTTCCCTGAAGCCCTAATTTTGCGGGCCCAGTTTGCTTCTGGGGCGGTGTCTCCCATTGAAGTCATCTTCACTGCCTCTGGAGGGAAACACTCTGTGTTGGTCAGGAATTGACCCTTAAGACTAGTGGAACCACATTTTCTTGGTCCCTCTCTGATTCCTGGTGTAGGTCTGCAGAGGGGTGGAAAACTTGATCCCGACAGCAAACAACATCTTGCTCTCTTTCTTGCTGCGGGTCAGGGTGTCTTTAACCAATGGTACAAATTAAAAGGAGCCATTAAAAGGAGCACTGACAAAAGACACCATAAAGGGTTCCACAAAGTGACAAAGCCTCATTCAGGCATGTCTGTGCAGAGCAATGCTGGTGCTAGCTGCCTGTGAGGTACCCTCTGCTGAGTAAGAGATGAGCCTCATGGATGAAGTGGCAAGAGATGAAAGAGTGGTCAGCTTTGGAGAGATTTTCTTGTGGTCCTTTGTCAGCATGGCCTTTGCCAAAGAGTCAGAGAGTTCGTTGACTAGGTCTTTCTGCAGGCGAGTAAAATGTACCACGTAACTGAGTGCTCTAAGCATGAAAGTAGCCGAAATGTAAACACACTTGCCAAACTTGTCCATCACTCTAGACTCCCAGTTTAAGTGGGTGGACAGTAGTGCTTTGTTCAGCTAGCTCCTTCTTAGTAGCAGCTGTCACCACCCATAGGGTCAACTGGAATACCTTTGGCCAAAAAGAACAGTCCTTAGGTGGAGAAAGGATTGTCAGGTTGCTTAGGCATGGGTTCTACAGTGTCCAGCTTCTTTCAGGCCCAGCGGGCCACCAAGTCTATAAGGGCGTCCGCCGGGGGGGGTGGGGGTGGGGGGGGCTCGCCCAAGATGTAAACAGGCCCGTCCTGAAAGCTTCCAGAAATACAGACTCCTCAGAAGTAGAATCTTGGGATGACCAACCCCCTCTTTGTTTCAAAATTTCCAAAACATCTGCAAAATAAACATCCTGTGGTGGTGATATTGGGGATCTTTCTCACTCAGAAAGTCCATATCCTCAGTGAGGGACTCAATGGGGGGGTCTAAGTGCCTCCTCCGTCCTCTTCTGAGGCAACTCCTCTGTGGAATGTTCACTGGAAGTATTGGCAGAGCCGGAGGCCACCTCAGATGGAAGATCCTGGATACTCATCGAGACCGGCTGACCCTGGACAGGAATGGAAGGCCGAGCTCTCAGATCTGATGAGGAGTGACAGGGTGGAACAGTAGAAAAAGAGATTGGGTCTCTGTCTGCAGAGAAGGCCTTTTTTATGACCTGGAAAGCTATGGGAAGCAAAAAACCCCTGCCCAACTCCAATGAGGCCAAAGCCCTCACAGCATGGACCTTGGAACCACAGCTCCCAGACAGAACTGGACCCATGCTGTTAAGAGCCATAGCACTGAAAGGAAGAGACACAGCTGAATCCCTATCCTTGGATCCAATCTTAACATCTCAGATCCAAGACCCACTCTGATCTGAAGATCTCGGAGTGGAGGTGGTCAAGACAACTGTTGGAGTTGATGAAGCAAAGGTCCTAGGATCTGACACAGAGTCTCTTGCTTGGTTAAGGTCCTGGGGCTCCAATATCAAAGGTTGTATCAGAGAAGGAGAGTCTACAGTGGTTGAAAAACTCATGGCTCCATGAGGGGTCAGAGCCGACAAGACCCCCACCTGGATCTGAGCCTTGATGATCTTTCTTACCATCCTGTCCACATCATATTCAAAAAGGCTTCTGAAGGACCTAGAAGAAGCGGCTGACGATGAACGTGAATGCCTTGGAGTGTATAAAATCTTAGTGGGGACTGTGGGAGACACTGATCGAAGGGATGACTCTAGTGACCGGCTCCTAGCTCTCAGATGCCAGGACCCAGGATCTGAGCTCAAGGAGGGAGAATGAGGAGAATGAGTCTTCTGATCCAACCCCCTAGGATCCTGAGGGGCAGTAGTATTCGGAGCATGAAGAAGCTGGATCCGAGAGGAGCTGTGGATCCAACACAGCAGACAAAAATCACTGAGGTAGATGCAGACAGATCCAAAAGGGCTTTAGGACCTGCTGGTGCAGAACCTGGTCTCGGACCCGTAGTAGTCGGATCAGCGGCTTTCAAAGCTTTTGCTGGTGGTTCAGAAAAAGTCCTGGGGTATTTATGAGGGTGAATTTTCGATTCCACAGCAGAATCTGACAAAGCCTTATCAGGGAGTTGAGCCCCTGGAGAAGACAGAGGCAGAATCCCTTTCAAAATCAATTTGCTGGTGCAGAACCTGGTCTCAGACCCGTAGTAGTCGGATCAGCGGCTTTCAAAGCTTTTGCTGGTGGTTCAGAAAAAGTCCTGGGGTGTTTATGAGGGTGAATTTTCGATTCCACAGCAGAATCTGACAAAGCCTCATCAGGGAGTTGAGCCCCTTTAGAAGACAGAGGCAGAATCCCTTTCAAAATCAATTTGCTGAGCCTATCAGCAATCGCTCTGGGGTTGAACCCCTCACAAATGGCACACTTGGACTGTAAGTGTGATGCTCCTAGACAGTATGTATACTTGTCATGTGAACTGGAATGTGGGATCTGATGTCCGCACTCCAAACACCTTTTAAAACCTGTAGGCTTATCCATATTAAGTTAAGGTATCCAGCTTTTTGTTAAATAAAGACTGGCTAAATATCACTAGAAAGCAAACAGTTAATATCATTAAAGCTACAACAACAATTATTTTAATATGCAAACCATTAAAGACTATAACCGCTTAGTAAGAAATTTATTTATATATCTATATATCTTTGAAAGAAGGGTAAAGGTCCAAAGAAAGAAAGAGGCATGAAAATGCTCTAATGCTTGCAAAAAGCTCAGTGGGTGGGAGGAAAGGATAGAATAACAATAACAGGAAGAATATACTTATCTGCATTTTTTTTTTGAGATATTTTACTAACTGCTCGAGTGCTGGAGTGCACGTCTGACATGAGTGGTGGCAAACAAGATCTGAGGAAGCTGTGCTAGATACAGAGGATTGTGGTTAGAGGGAGGCACTCAAGCCTGGAAGCTGAAGTTTGTAGAAGGAGGCTGAGTCTGATCCGAGGATCAGATCCATGACCAATATGTGAATCAGAATGAGAAGAACAACATCAGATGAGGGATGCTTCTACTTGGAACTGAGGAGCCTTCTTCTGCCATAAGTTGAATTCTGAAAATGATTACCTCGGATACATTTTACATATATATAGATATATACACACACACACACACACACACACACACACACACACACACACACGTCTGTATATATCTATATCTATATAGATCTATATATATACATATATATATATATATATATACACACACACACACACACACAAATACACTCACATATAAACATATACACATATACCCACACCCACACACACATACTAAGTGAGGGTCCTGTTCAGAAACTCTTTTCTTCAGAAAGTCATGCTTGAATCGAGGTTTTGAATGGAGACTGCAGTACAGCGGGGAAGTCACCCTTTTCACCATTGTAGTGCAATCTTGGGGCATATATAATGTGCAGGGGGGTTTGCCCTCCCTGAGAAAACATAGATATTTGTTTTCTGAAGTTTGACTTTCTGAAAAGTCAATCATATGGTCTTGACCATATGAAATTCGGCTTTTTGAAAAGTCAAGCTTCTAAATGGGATCTCTCTATCTCTCACACACATACACACAGATCACAAACATACACGCGTATATATATATATATATATATATATATATATATATATTTACACACATGCACAAGCAATCATACATACATAGTCTCAGTCTGGACTTGTTAAGGACAGGTCATGCTTACTCAACCTGGTGGATCTGTTTTGAAAATGTCACCAAAGGAGGGCAAAATGGACACGGCACATACCTGGACATGGCCAAAGCTTTTTATACAATTCCCCACCCAGGGACAGGTATATTTCACAGGGGATACCGCCACACCTCTCAACTGTCCAGATTTTCACAGAATGTCCAGATTTTTGATACTTTTGGTGCGTTTCTCATAAAATTTGTGGTTTTCTGACAAATCACTGGGATGATCTGAAGGTTGAAGTCACCAAATAAGGACAGATATTTGAGTTGTCAGACTTCAAATCCTTCAGAAAATGTATGTTAAAACAAAACCTATTACTCTAAGTAAACTTTCTAAGTTTACAAGAGCAATATTTAAAATTTGTCCCTATTTTTGGGCCTTGATCCCCCCATTTTGTCAGGCTTTGTCCAGATTTCTTGCACTAAGAGGTTGAGAGGTATGGATCATACTGCTGCTATGAAATGGACTCCCCATCCACATAAAACACAGTTCATTCCTGTCCACTATCAAGCTAAATAAACTGGGAGTAAACTCCGAGTCACTTGCTGGATTGCCAACTGGCTCTCAGACAGGACTCAGAAAATCAAAATATGGGAAGTTACCTCCAAAAAGAGACCAATCACTAGTGGTGTCCCTCAGGGTTCTCTACTGATACCTCTCCTGTTTGGCATCTAATTTTCTGAAGTAAAAGCCAGTACCAAAGGCTCTGGCTGAGTAAGTTTGGAGATGACTGCAAGCTAGGAGCAATCAGTGAATCCCCAAATGATGTAGCCATCCTACAGGAAGGTTTGTCTCAAATAACTAACCAATATCAAAATCATGGTTTGAAACTAAATGCATTACTGTATCCTTTAGGAAGTCATTTACCCTGGAGAACTACCACATTAACAATACGCCCCTAAGAGCTGACCCATTTGTTCAGGATTTGGAAACATATGTTGACAGTAACCTAATTTTTGACCAACATGTGCCTATTGTGGCAAGAAAGTCCTTCTATAGCACACAACTTGTAAACAAAGCGACTGTGTCTAGAACTAGGGATGAAATTGTCCCCCTTTACTCAGCCCTTATTAGGCCAGCTACAGAATATAATGCCCCCTTTGGTGTGCATCTATCCAGACACATGCAACAACTTAACAACCACAGAGATATCCTACTAAAGGAATACAAGGCCTAAGCAACATGTCCTACACAGATCAACTCAAAGCACTGTCACTATACTCTGCATCATACAGACTGCTAAGGGGTGACCTGTGTCTGGCATACAAAGCATCCTCCAACCCATTACTGATGGATTTACTGCACATCAGCAAGACAAACAGCATCAAAAACACTCGGTCTAGGGATCTAAACTTCTTCTGCAACATCAACAAAACAGTTTGGAGGGACAGGTATATTTTACATGGGGTACCGCTGCTATGGAACGGACCCCCCATCCACATAAAACACCGTTCATCCCTGCCCACTTTCAAGCACAACTTAGATCTATGTGTGGGAAATGGAAAATTTATCCCAAGACTGCCCCCTGTACAACTAATAGCTAATTACTAGGTTAGATACTTCTGTGTGTTATTTTAAGCCTATGCAACTTCCTTTCTAAGGGCAAGATTCAAACCTTGTAGAATATGTTTATGACGTAAACACCTTAACCATTATACCAACCCCAAAGCTAATGGACAGAGGCAGCTCTTAAATGCTTTATCCCATGCATAGTTCCTCTTAAATTACCTATGGTATGATCCCTGTTACTCTCATTAGGGGTAATATATAATTATCGTCCATGGGCTGGGTAAATATCTAGCCAAATGGGATAGGTTATTTCGAGCACAAAAAGTGAAACTAGCTAAGCTTAAAATGGCCCAAAAGGGCAGCTAGCCTAGTACTTACATATGAACCTATAGGAAATGCAAACGCAACAGCTTCTCACCAGCAGTACAAATATTATGATCCAAATTGCAAAAGTAGCAAAAAAATAACTGATGTGTATGTGGGGGATGAGTGCATTTATATATTTAATGTGTGTCACATCTGCCCCCAAGTGATGGAATGACTGTAAAATTGATGCAGAATGAAGACTAGTCAAGAGGAGAAGCCATCAAGAAGGGTTCCTCATTGTCAAACCAATAGGACACAAAATAAGAATTTAAGCAAACAACTCCTAAAAATATATGCTTACAGTTATAACAAACAAAAGTAATGCAACACAATTATGAAATATACAACACCACTGAAAATAAAAAATGTACATAATTTAAGATACAGCCACAGATACAAGTAGTCTTCTAAAAAATTAACTCGTCAGCAATTTGCTTTCTTCAGTAAGCCATTTTAGTTCAGAGGAAAAATACGAAATACTGTTGCTACGATTCCTCTTACCTTCATGTTCAATCAGACTAGTGCCTTCAGTGTTGTGCCTATAAGAACTTCTTGATGTAGCTGTCTTCTTTGAAGGAAAATGCACACTTCCACAGAATGACTGAAGAAAGAATAAATCAGTGTTTTGTATTTTACTTCAAAACTCTGTCTTTATATCGCTCAGTAAAATACATTTATTCTACATATGCTCAGGAAATAAATGCATTGCAATAAATTCAATGAATTCTGCCAGGTGTTCAATTCATACAGTTTATTACATGTACTAAATCACTATGAAATAAAATCTTTCCAAAGTTTGAAGGTATATCAGACATCCCCTTTAGCCTGCTAAACGAATTCTCCAGAAACTTATCTCCTCCCCCACTAACTAACCCCCTATTTGTAATATCACTAACAGTGAACCTATGATCCCTCTCCACAAATGACTTACTTATCTACCCACTGCTTTAAAGCTGTTGTTGCTAAATCTATACAGAAACACCTAAATCAACTTAATTACAACTTCAGCCCCTACTTTCACTATCAACACTTAACGATGCTAGGCACAAAGCCTTCTCTACTCATTAAACCAATTGCTCATTTTTTAACTCATCCCTTTCTATGGGTGTACTTCCTCACAGCTTCAAACAAACTCTTACCATTCCTCTGCTAAATGTATCTCACCCAAAGACCTCCATAAGCTACAGGCCATTTGTAAACCTTTGCCCCTTAACAAAAGCAATATAAAAACTTGTGTATGAATAAATTCCAGAATATACAGAGAAACATGACCTCCTCACAGACAAACAAGTATGGGTTCTGTCCAAATTATAGCACTTAGACAGCAATCATCTCTTTCATCTCAGAAATCTATTCTAGCACAAAGAAAGGTCTTCTGGCTGGGACTTCAGTTCTTGACCTTAAAATAGTGATTGAACTTTTGAATTGTAACCTTCTGCGAAAAAAAAAAATAGTAATGGCAGATGTTAAGGTTTTTTTTTTTTCAGATGTTTCTCTCTGGTTTCAAAATTACTCACCAACAGTGCTTTTACCATTTCTGGAAAACAACTACTTTTCATCTGGCTCTCTCAAAATTCCTCAAGGTTTGGTGCTAGATCCCATTCTCTTCTCATTATTTATAAACAATCTGTCATGGGATCTACCTTGCCTGAAATAATACTTTATGCTGATGACATAACTGTAACGTGTGCCCACAAATCAATTCCACATCTTTCTGCCTCACTGAAAAAGGACTTTTCATTGACCAGGAACTAGCTTTTACAAATAAATTCAGAGTCAGTGCAACTAAGTATGCAGTTGTGATCTCGGGAACAGCCAGATGACATAACGGTTCTTCTACTTAAGACCCCCTCAGGGTGCTTCCTTCTAGGGGTACTGTTAGATGACACTCTAGCCTTCCATGCTCACATCAACTCCACGACACCAAAGGTTTGTACACAATGCATTATAAACTCACCAACTTACTTAATCCCAAAGAACACTAAGCCGCTGCTGTTAATGATCTTCTCCCCGGGCTTGAGTATGCTCTAACTATAAATGCTCCCTTTTCAGGGCAGAACACATCAGCCCTTCAAGTAACCAAAATAAAATTCTCAGATTTGCTAGCTCTACAGAGCACCACAGCACTACTACTATTAAGGCCCTATGGCTTTCTATCTCATCCAGGATTTCTAACTCCCTTACCTACAAACTTCTAAGTGATTGTTACTGCCTACCACTGGCTAACACATTACTAGTACACAAATCCTCCAACACATTAAGGAGCAGTGCTACTATCAAACTAGTGCTACTCAGACCTAAATATTCCACTGCCATCTGCAAAAATCTTTTCTCAAGCTAGCACATTCTCCATGGAAATCTATTCCTGACCACATTAATGAATTGCAAGATCTCTAACTTAAAAAAGGCAAAACTTTAAATCATATCTACAGACTGAAAAGACATGTACATGATTCAGAGATACCAGTTAATATAAGTAGAACTGATGCAATTGCAATCGCTATACATCTCTTCACCTTAGGATGCACTGTGTAGCTTACTAATTGCAATACTCTACTAATATAACATATACAAACGTTATATACTCACCAAAACAAAGCATCTGTGTGGTCTGTTTTCATTCTTCCTCAACCGATGTGTCTCAGATCCAACCAAGGATCTTACTTTGGCCACTTCTAAAGACTTGGCTCTATAGCTCGAGCTCCTCCCCTTACCCATAATCCTCCCCTTTAGCTTTATTTGCCTCAAATCGAGTTTGCCCTTTGCTCATCTTATATTACTGCCCATAGCACAATAGTGAGCAATAATACTTTATAATTACCAATAAAATCCCAGTTAGTCTGCAAGGAAAAAAAAACAAGAGAAGAAATAACAGGACTGGTGCTCATCAAAAGGCAAGCAATATGATACACCTCAGGTTAAACCTGGAGACCAGGAATAAAAACTTCCAAGTAGGAAGGGGGTTGTAGGGTGGGAGGCTGAGGAAGGATGAAAAACGACAATACTAATGCTTCATTGTGGTAAGTAAATGTTATCTATGTAAGTTCCAGACAAAAGAAATGCAATCAGTGAGTCATCTGGCTATAGTCACATATGAAACTGATTTGCCCAACTTGACTTTGGAAAAGGAAACAAACAGCTGGTCTGATTTTCTGAAATCCTTTGTTCTGTGAAGACAGAATCTAAGCTGTCTATGAACATGCAAAAGGTGCAGCATGTATTCTTTGTTGGAAATATTTGGAAGGCTTTTGGAATGATTTATAGCCGTTTCTGAAGACTTTGATGTGATAGATCTCCATGATGCATACTATCAAGCACATACAACTGTCCTTGTACAACAGTGATAGAATGAACTGAATTATGACCATTTGGAACTTCGACCATTTGACATAATGGCTCAAACTGCTGAGATCCAAGACAGGTCTCAGGTCCCCATTCTTCTTTGGCACCAAAACGAACCATGTGTAAGTTCCATATCCTTGCTAATCTGGGGGGCCATTTTGATGACTCTTTTGTCCAGTAGTTCTTCTATTTATATAGCTGCTGCTTTCTTCTGACTGGGTGGAATGTCAGGAAATTTTGCAGACTGACTAGGTGGCTGAAGGGAAAAGGTAAGTAATAACCTCTGCATGTGATCCTCTGCATCCAAGTGTCTTTGTTGATGGCTGTCCAGGTTTCCAGGTGTAAGGATGCACCCTCCCCAAATGCCTCCAGAGTACAGCAGTCAGGCAACCTTTCAGGAGAGCTGTTAGGGCTTCTCAGAGAAAGGACCTCCAAAGCCCTGGTCTGCAGGCCTCCTCTGCCATGAGACCACTGTCTACCATTGAAGTCTCCCCCCCGCCACAGGGGGACCTGTCCCCATAGGAGTCCTGGGAAGAGCTTTTCTACATGTGAAACCACGTCTTCCTACTACCTCTAAGGTTTTGGGAAAATGTCCTTTGAGGAGTAGAAAAGCATATCCCTAAGGCAGATAATGTCTTCCCAGCTTGCTCACTCCTAGATAATAAGAAGTTATGTACCTACCATAACGTTCCATGTTAGTTGTCTTCTCTCGCCTTCTTTCTTGCTTGATGGGTTCGAGCCGATCCTCGGCTCCACTGCACTTGCTTTAGCTCGAGAACTCCTTTTACCAGCTCGAGGCAGCCCCATATCCCATGATGCAAGGCAGTAAGTACCCAGATCTCGTTTGTTGACAAAGGGCAATAACACCAAGCATAAAATACTTCCCAAGGGAAGAAGAAACTTACAGATGGAAAAAGGACCAGGTCTGAATGGTCTTTAGCATAATAGTTTCTTATACAAGGTCTGTCCAGGCCAGGGGAAGGAGGGAGGGTCGCAAGAAAGAAGGCGAGAGAAGACAACTAACATGGAACGTTATGGTAGGTACATAACTTCTTAATGTTAAGTTGTCAATCTCGCATTCATTCTTGTTTGATGGGACCGTCCTAGCACCTCTATCCTGGGTGGCTCAATGGAACAAACTCTTGAGGACTGTACAGCCAAAACTGGCTCTGTCCCTGGAGGCCAAGTCCAATTTGTAATGGGAAACAAAAGTGTGAGGAGTGGCCCAAGTGGTCACTGCACAAATAGTGTCCAAAGGAAGTCTAGCTTGAAAAGCTGTAGAAGTAGCTAAACTCCTAGTTGAATGTGCTTTAGGTTTTGAGCACAGCTGTTTTCCCTGAGTGTATAAATTTCAGTGATGACCAAGAAAGCCATCTGGACAAAGTCACTTTAGAAACAGGAAGGCCTTTTATTATCCGCATAGGAAACAAAAAGTTGATCAGATTTTCTAAATTTTTTGTTCTATCCAAATAATATCTAAGTTGACGGTGGACGCCAAGATAATGTAGCTTTTGTTCAGCTCTATCTGAATAGTTAGGAAAAATACAGGAGATCAATGGATTGATTCAGATTGTTCTTTGAAGCGACTTTAGGTAAAAGGATGGATTAGTTCTCAAAGATACTCTGTCTTTGTGAAAAATCAAATAGGGGTCGAACCGAAAGAGCATGAAGTTCAGACACCCTCCTGGCAGATGTAATAGCCACTAGGAATAAAGTTTTCCAAGAAAGATATTTCAGGGAACAAGAAACAGCTGGCTCAAGGGGAAGAATCAAGGATGTCAGCACTAAATTTAGATCCCACTGAGGGGGAGGATTCCTGATTGGAGGCTTTAGTAGGAAAATTCCTTTCAAGAAGGCCCTGCAGAGCCTATGGGACATAATATTATGATCTGCTATCCCGACATGAAAATTAGAAATAGCAGCCAATTGAACTCTGACTGTGGAAGAAGAGGAGCCTGCATGAAAAATCTCTGCTAAGAAGTCCAGAACTGCCTGAACAGGGCAGTAAAAGGATCAATATTTTGGGCCTTAGCCCAATAAGAGAAACGCTTCCATTTGCTTGTGTAAATCCTCCTGGTAGAGGATTTTAGTGAAGTTACTATGATGTCTCTAACTGCTAGAGATCAAAGGAAGCCTGGCTAAGGAAGGAAGTGGAGCAACCATGCTGTGAGGTTGAGAGAAGGGATGGACCGGTGCAGCTGACCGGATTGGTGAATCAGTAGATCTGGCACTGGGACCATATGCCACGGCTGCACCAAAAGGTGATGATGGAGGAACGGAACCAAACTTGTCGAGGCCAGTAAGGTGCAATGAGAATCAATTTGGCTCTCAAACGGTAGCTTTCTGGATCACCTGAGGGATCAGAGGAAATGGAGGAAGGCATAAAGAAGTCCCTGGGCCAATCCTGGGTCAGAGCGTCTCTGGGGGATGGCCTGATAGAGGGAAGAGGCTGAAGAAGTCTGGACATTTGCTGTTTTGGGAGTAGCAAAAGATCGCAACATGGACGCACCCCATTCCAGAAAAATCTCTTCCGCTATAGATTGCTTGAGAGACCACTGTGAGGCATGAGGATAGCTCTGCTCAATCTGTCCGCTATAATGTTGGTTTTCCCAGGGATATGCATTGCTACCAGAAACCGATGAGAGGAGATCGCCCATTGCCAAAGTCTGAGCTTCGACACAAGGGGTAGGACTTGGTTCCGCCTGTTTGTTGATATACCAAACTACAGACATGTTGTCTGTGTGGACTGCAATTGTCCCTATGGGAAGAAAGTCGTTGAGGGCTTGCAACGTTAAAAGCACTGCTCTCATCTCCAGGACATTTATGTGCAGATGGTACTCGAACGGTTGCCACGCCCCATGAACCATCCTGCCCTGATAATGACCCCCACCCGATCAGGGAGGCATCCGTGGTGACAGTGGCTATCGGGGACGGGGTACAAAGCACCTGCCTTGGTGAACCTGAGACGATGTGATCCACCAAGCAAGATGCTGTTTAGATGTCTGTGTCACCAGAATCTGGTGACGCATTGGGAGTTGCTGGTATGACCACTGTGTGAACAGCATCCACTGAAGGAGGCGATGTAGAATCGAGCCAGGGAAGAAGAGTAATGGCCGCAGCCATGAGACCTAATACCTTTAGAACCATTCTGGCCTGTACTTTCTTGCTGGCCAGAATGATCCTGACATGAGTCTGAATGTCTGAAACTCTTTGTTCTGTAAGGGTAGCTGACATCCTAACAGTGTCTAAGTTTGCGCCTATGAAGGTAATAGACTGGCAGGGCGATAAGGATGACTTTTCAAGTTGATTGAGATGCCTAAATGAGAACAAAGGTCTATTGTGTAATCCCTGGCTTGTATAAGCTGATGCCTGGTGGTGGCTGACAGGAGCCAGTCGTCGAGATACGGAAACACCTGAATCCTTGACGCCTCAGGTGAGCCGTGACCACTGCCATGCATTTGGTGAACACTCTGGGGCTGTAGTGAGACCAAAGGGCAGGGCTCTGAACTGGAAGTGACTGGACCCCAGCCGAAAGCGGAGAAATCTCCTGGAGCGCCTGTGAATTTTGATGTGATAGTACGCGTCCTGAAGATCTATTGAGCACATCCAGTTGTCCTTCTGTAAGAAGGGCAGAATTGACTGAAGAGTGACCATTCGAATCTTGTCTTCCTGACAGACTTGTTGAGTCTGCTGAGATCCAATATTGGTCTCAGTCTCCGCCTTTTGGGGACCAAAAGAACCTTGAGTAGATTCCGGCTCTGAATGGTCTATTGTAACTGGCTGAATGGCTCGTTTTTGCAGTAGTTTTACGATTTCTAACTCTGCAATGTCCCTTAGACCGGGTGGTACATCTGGAAGGGAACTTGAGGGGAAGGACTTTCCTCGAAAGGAATTATGTAACCTTGGATATGATCGACTGTACCCATCTGTCTTGGAGTGAGGGAATGCCAGGCTTCTGGGTACAGTGATAATCTTCCCGACTGCCTCCAAGGAGGGACAGCCGGGCAACACCTCAGGGATGCTGAAAGGGCTTATCAGAGAGAGGCTCCTGTTTCCCTGGTTCTTCGGACCCCTCTGCCTCTAGAGCGGCGCCTGTTGTTGTTACCCCTCTGCCTCTAGGGGTAAACTGACCACGTGAATCCGCGTGACTCCTTGGGATTTACGGAATCACATCTTCCCACCCTTCTGTCCTTTGGGATAAGGCCTAGAAGGGGTGGAAAACGGACTCCAACAGCAGAAAGAGTCTTGCCGTCCTGCTCACACCTGGTCAAGGTTTCCTTCACCTGAGGGCCAAACAAAGCTGACCCATCAAAGGGAGAATTTGTGAAGGACGCCTTAAAGGGATCCGCGAAATCACATAGCCGCATCCAGGCTTGGCGCCTAAGAGCCACACCTGTGCTCTGCGGCTCTACTACCCATCCGCAGCATAAGATATTAGCCGCATGGAGGAGTTAGCAATGGAATTGAGGGTTCCTAGCTGCTAAGCAATCTTTCTTGAGCCCCTGCAGCTGTAGGATCCTGAACTACTTCTCCCAGCTCCTTCAGGATATCTCTTTGGAGTCTGGTGAAGTGACATAGGTAATTCAGCCAACGCATAGCAAAGGTCGCTGAGGAAAACATCCGCCACCACCTATCCATGGTCCTAGAGTCCTTATTAGGAGGATGGACGGGCACGGAAGGATCTGCAAGTTCCTTTTGGTGGCCGCAGCCACCACCATGGCATCAGCGGGACACCCTTGGTAAGGAATTGTTTGTCACTAGGGGCAGTGATAAATTTAGAAGGCCTCCTAGGGACTGGCTCTACAGAGTCAGGAGCTGCCCACGCCTTCGCAATAACCTGCATAAGGGGTCGAAGGCGGAGACACCCAGGAGGTGGAGGGCCGAGATCCAAACGCCTCTAGGTATACTGACTCATCCTCAGAGGGATTGTTGGTGGGCCAGTTTCCTCTGTTTCAGAAGTTCTAGGATGTCTGAGAAGGAGACATCCTCAGAGGGGATCTAGGGATCCCTCTGACTCATCAAAGTCAGTATCCAAGTGACAGACTCGGGGAGTCTACATGCTTCCTCTTACAAGTCCTTCTTCCTAGGAGGATCTCCAAACATCAGGAGAATCCTCGGAAGAGGGGAAATTCCCAATGGGGAAACCTGAGGCGGAGGATCTCTGGGTCCTGTAGCAAGAGAAGTGGCAGAGATGTCAACAGGTACTATAGAGGGAGGAGCTACGGGAACAGACTGCTGACTGATACCAGTGGCCAGTACAGTCTTCATGACCTCAGATGCTCCCCTCCCGCGGAGGTCCGAGAGAACCCGCTCAAGAGCTAGGAACCCAGGGACCACCGAAGGGAAGTCTCCGAGCGAGATGTCGGCGCCGCGCTCACCAAGCCCGAGGCTCCAAGGGGAAGAGCTGGCTCGGACAAGGGTCCGATGCCACTCACCCCCTCGGAGGAGACCATGGAAGCCCGACCACCGAATCCCTCTAAGGAAGAGGAGATAAGAGTAGAGGCTGAAGGAACAGAAGGGGGTATCCGTCCTCCAGCCATAGCAGTAACCATGCCCGAAGACTCCAACCCAAGCTCTGGGGTAGAGTTGAAGGAGGAACTGTAACGGGTGTGGACCAACAGACGACTGCTGAGACGGACTGTGTAACATTTGGGCCAGTACCTGTGACTTGAGTAATCTACTGACCACTCTCTAGGTCATGATCTGACAACCTGGATGACCTTGAAGATCGGCCCGATGGCTCCGCCCGATAGAAGAGGTGAAGCCGAGCGAAAGTATCGGCTCCAAGGAAGGAGACCTCGACCTCTTCCTGGAATGAGCCATCGGAGCCGATACTATGGATCCTGTCGGCGCCGACTTCGGAGCCGACAGAACGCTTCGATGTATCGGCTCCAGCCGGAGCCGATACAGCCACCAAAGTAACGGTCGGAGCCGATCGGAGCCGACACCGATGCCTGTGCCACATGGGTGTCGGAACCGATTGGAGCCGACATCGGCGGACAATAGATTCGGCACCGATAGCCATCGGTGCCGAAAGCTGTTTGCCAGAATCGCTCCAGCCGAGCCGATCTCGACTCAGTACGAAGTCGGAGCCGAGGCCGCAGGCTTAGATACAGAAGCCTGGGCCTTGGCAGGTTTTGTTGATTTTGGTGGAGCCGACTTAGCCGGAGAGCCCTCCGGCTTAAGAAGGCCCCTAAGAATCAACTTATTACGCCTCCTGCAGGACTCTCTGGCTGAAGGAGTGGCAAATAGCACAGGAGTCCTGCAGGTGAAGAGGGCCCAGACAATACAGGCAAGAAGTGTGACCGTCTGTCAGAGACATCTTCTGACAGCACGAGTCACACTTCTTAAAACCTGAGACCCTCTCCTTTGACATGGTGCCGAAAACACAACACACACACACCAGTCAAATTAAATTAAACAAAATACCAAGAGGTATTCTATAAAACACCAACACACACACCCTAACAGGGGGGGGATGGGATAGGGAAAATTGACTAACAAAAAATTAAAAGAGACAGGGAATTTCTGTCAGAAAGGATAGAAAAATAAACTTAAACTATCAAAAAATTAGTTTTATACTAAAAAGGGGCTTGAAAAATCACAAAAGTGAACAACTTACCAGGAGCTGGTAAAAAGAAGACCTCCTAAGCGAAGCGGCAAACGAGATCTGGGTACTTACTGCCTTGCATTATGGGATATGGGGCTGCCTCGAGCTGGTAAAAGGAGTTCTCGAGCTAAAGCAAGTGCCGAGTCGGAGCCGAGGATCGGCTCCGAACCCATCAAGCAAGAATGAAGGCGAGATTGACAACTTAACATGGTTTCTTTCAACTTGAAGCCAAACAAAGTGGATTAATCAAAAGGACCGCTAATGAATGATGACTTGAAATGCTCTGCAAAATCAGAGGTGTGCATCCATCTGTGCTGTCTCAATGCAATTCCTAAACCATCGGCACTCAAAGCCTCTCCTAGGCATGGGAAATAAGCCTCACAGAGGCATTCGATAGGGACTGTAGGGTGGCCAGTTGCCATGAAACTCTCTTCTTGCCCTCTGCAGACATGGACCCCAAGAGGACATTAGAAAACTCCCTCATCAAGAACCTCTGAAATACTGTAGTGTGTGCAAAATAGTTCAGTGACGTGACAGCAAAGATCGCTGTTGCATAAACATGCCTCTCGAACCTGGCTAACACTCTGAACTCTCTATTTGGGGCATAGACATAAGAAATCTGTTCAGCAAGTTCCTTCTTGGAGGCTGATGCTACCACCATAGGAGCTACTGGGGGACCCTTGCTATAATGGATCGATCCTTGGGCACAACCAAGTACTTATCTGGCCTTCTGGGGATTGGCTCTGTAACATCTGAATCCTAAGCCCGACAAGAGATGAGGTCCACCATCTTGTCCATCAGGGAGATCACCCAGGAGGTAGGGGTCCAAATGAAGAGATGAAAAGTCAGCAAGAAAGGGAGAGTAGCAGTGCTGAAATTGAATTCATCCTCAAGTCTTGGTGAATACCTTCACGAGGTAGACCCTGCTTTCACAAAATCTCACCAAGGCGACACTGATATAGCGATTGTATTTATATAGCATATATCATGGACAGAAGTAGGTTAAAAATTAAAAAAAGATAGCTGGGTGCACAAGACCCAGGATAAAAAAGTGCCCAATCCTGGTAGGCACACTGGTGCCAGGATTGGAAAAGATGACAGTGCAGAATCCTCAAAATACAAAAAAAGTCCTACAATGGAGCCAGACCAGGCCCAGGGTGAGGATGGCCCCCCCTGTATTAGAAGGAAGTAGTAGTCCATAAAAATCACAAAAACTGACAGACCAAAGAAGAGCCATACAAAAGATAAAGTGGACTACTGGGGATAAGAAAGAAATGATATATTGTTACTGTTATGCAAAAAGCCCAGAATTTCCAGACACAAGATATTCAAAACGATTAACACAGAAATTAGAGGAAATAAAAATACTTCCACAAGAAAAACTGTCAGAAACTTCAAATACAATTTGTATTCATTAATACAACAGATTTGTAGAAAACAGTATAATATAAATCAAGAAACATTGATCTGTTTGGAAAAAGAAGCATCTGAGGAAGTGCAAAAAGATAAATGACAAAGCCTACACATTTTCATAAAAATAAAATATGGGCATGGGAAAGAAAGAGAGATCTGACATGGTACAATATTTATACAAAGATGAAAGCCAAATTAATCAATATGAAGAAAGCAGCACCAAAGATATTCAGAGAGAAATACAGGAAAAGGCATCCATATATGGGAAATTTCACAATAAAGAAAATATCACAAAGAGGGACTGTAGAAAAGAAGATTAGTAAAGTAGAAGTAAAAAAAAATAGAAGGTGAAGTTATGGAGTACCTGCGAAGTGAAAGATTTGGTGTAGAAGGTCTAACACAGGTTACATCACAGCATGATGGAGCGAGTCCACAAAGTAAAGAGAAGCATGAAGATTAGGAGACATCTGAAGAACAACTATGGACATGGGAAAGAAAAAGAAATTTAATAAGGTGTAACATTTATGCCAAGGAGAAAGCAAAACTAACCAATACAAAAGAGGAGCACCAAAGATATTCGAAGAGAAATACAGGCAAAGGAATCCAGATATGGAAAACGTTACAATACAAAAAATAAGAAGACAGAGGAGAAGTAGAAAAGGAGATCAGTAATGGAGAAGTTAAAAAAATAGAAACTGAAGTTATGCAGTACCTGCGAAGGGAAAGATTCAGTGTAGAAAATATAATTCAGAAAGCACCACAACAGGATAAAGCAATGGATATCCAAATTAAGGGGAAACCAGTGAAACTGGAAGCAATTGGTCAGGTGCCAAATGAAAATATTTTTGAACCTTCCACGGTAAACCAATATAACCGTCCACTTGAAGTTGGACAGCAAGGGAAGGAACAGGAAACTCTGACGCAGTCAATGTTGAGGACTGATAGGCCAGTAAGTTCCCATATGACAGAGCAATGGCTAGCATAAGATGAAATTGAAAAGAAGGTGCGACAGGAAGATGCTACAGAACTTTCTACAGAATGCCCACAGGGAATAGAAAATAGAAAATGTGCCTTCATTTTAGAAGAAAACAGGCTAAGAGTAGAGTTGCTTTATTAACAAAGATAGATAGACATTAAGATCAATGAAAGAAATAGACTGCAGAAGGTCAATAAAACTCAAAAAGTCAGAAGTGTAATAAAACAAATGAACACAGTTAATTAGGACAGTCCATAGAGAGCCATGCAATATAACAGAAGTAAACAGAATATATTACTGTGCAGCTAAATTAATAACTGATAAAACTCCTACTGCAAGAACACAGGGTAGTGAGGGAAAGGAAGGGGAAAAATCAAATATCATCATAGAAGTATCAAATAGAGAAAACTATAAAGCAATTAACACAAGAAGTGTCATTGTTAGTAGAATACAGAAGAGGGAGCAGATCAACAAAAATACTAAGGAAGGCAGACATAATAAAAGCAATGTGCAGTATTAGAACACACCAGGATATATCATGCACTATTGCAAATAACAAGCTAAAAATATCAGCGCAGGCGGAAAAACTTAGAAGATACAGAAATAAATATAAAGGAAAAGTACAAAATAAGCCATTTATCGATGACCCAAAAATGTGTTCTACAGAGTTGGGAAACAATGTAAAAGGAATTGAAAGACCACCAAAAAAAAAGAAGAAAAAGATATATTTTGGAGAAGTATTTATGAAGATCCTGTGGAACATAAATAAGATGCTAAATGGAAAGAAGAAGTAAAAGAAAGAATAAGAAGTTTAAAAGTACAGGATAAGAAATGGCATGAAGTAACAGCCACAGTGATTGAAACAAAGTTAAGAAAAAAGTCTCCAACTGGAAAACCCCAGGCCCAGATGCAATATTAACATCTTTGCGCGAAGATTTAGCTGTGAGTAAGAACTATTTATAAGCATGCCCTGAACAGACACCTAGGGTTGCTACTCCTCCATTTTTTTCCGGACTATCCAGACATCAAACCGATTCTCCGGTAGTCTGGAAAAACACAGTACAAACTCCGGTATTCTGTATAAAAAAGGAAACAGACTATTGGAGTTTGTAAGTCGGCTGATTTACTATGCTTTTTTACAGAAAAGCATAGTAAATCAGCCGAAAGCAGGAACGGAAAAAGAGGGTGTTCCCTGTGAGGTGATGTCATTGTAACATCACAAAAGGGGCAGGATGTAGGTGGAAGTGGGGGCGGGATGGGTGGGCGTTACTGGTAACGCGAGGGGTGTGGCTTTACTCTGGGTTTAGCCATGACGAAAGGTGGCAACCCTAGAGACACCAACCTGGCTAACAGGAAAGACAATTCTACTACTTAAGAGTGATCCTACAAGTTACTTTAAAAATTATAGACCAATAACTTGCCTTCCAAAGACGTATAAACTATACACTGGAATTCATGCCAACAGAGTTTATAGTCATTTAGAAGAAAACTCAATTATGGCAGTAGAACAAAAAGGCAATAAAAGAAAGTCATATGGAACAAAAGATCATTTGCTGTTAAATAAAATCATAGTGTTGAACTGTAAAAAGGGGAAGAATCTAAGTATGACTACAAAAAAGCATTTGAAAGTATCCCAAATTCATGGACAAAAGAGTGTTTAAAAATGTATAAAATACACTCTACACTAGGGATAAAAATTCAAAGGGGGACACTCCAGGGTGACTGTCATCATTGCTATTCTGCCTTGCTCTTAACCCATTAAGCTGTTTACTTAAAAGCTTAGGCCATGGCTATAATTTGGCTCCTAGAAAACAACGAAGTGTAATGACACCTTCTCTTTGTCGATGATTTAAAACTGTATAGCTCATCAGATGAGGAACTGAAAGCACAACTGCAGGTTGGCAAAAATTTTTCAGATGATATAAGAATGTCATTTCGTCATGATAAATTTGCAAAATCAACCTTTAAAGTAGGAAAACATTTAGTTATGTACTTACCATAACTTTAGATGTTTGGGATCCATCTCGCCTACATTCTGTACTGATGGGTTCGGAGCCGATCCTCGGCTCCGACTCAGCACGCTATGCTATAGAGCGAAGCCTCTTATTGGCTGAGCTATTTTATATCCCAGGATGCACCACCACTACTTCCCCAGATCTTGTTTGTCCGCACTCATGCACACACACATAACTGTTTATATAACATTGCCAGATGTTTCAAGATGAAACAATAGTACTGGACCGTCCGTCTCTTCTGATCTCCAAGGCAGGGGAAGGAGGGTGGGATTAGGAATGTAGGCGAGATGGATTCCAAACATCTAAAGTTATGGTAAGTACATAACTAAAAGATGTTATGTGATCCTATCTCGCCTACATTCTGTACTGATGGGACAGCCCCTAGCACCTGATTCCTGGGTGGCTCACTGGAAAACACTCCTGAGAACTGTGGAACCAAATGAAGCTCACCCCGAGATGCCACATCCAATTTGTAGTGGGAAATGAAGGTGCGGAGAAGACCACGTAGCCAAAGCACAAATGTCGCTAATGGCAAGCTTAGAATGGAATGCTATTGAAGTAGCCATAGCTCTTGTAGAGTGAGCTCTGACAGAGGTTGTAAGCTCTTTATTAGAAGAGGAATAAGCCTGACTAATACAGTCCCTGATCCACTTGGCAATAGTGACCTTTGTGACGGCTTTGCCCAATTTATTGTCCGAAAAGGACACAAACAATTGATCTGTTTTCCGTGTTTGTTGGGTCCTATCTAAATAAAATCGCAATTGTCTGTGAACATCCAGTGTGTGGAAGATGTATTCTGCTTTGTTTGAGTACTCTGGGAAGAAAACTGGCAGTTCTAATGACTGTTGCAGGCAAAAACTGGAACAAACTTTAGGGACAAAGGATGGGTTAGGCCTGAGGGATACTCTATCTTTGTGAAAAAACAGGTACGGTGGTTTGACAGATAGAGCTTGAAGCTCTGAAACCCTTCTGGCTGAAGTAATCGCGACCAGAAAGGCAGTTTTCCAAGAAAGAAATTTCAAATCACAGGTTGCTGCCGGTTCAAGGCGGAGGAGGTTAAGGCACGTAATACCACATCGAGATCCCACGGAGGAGCAGGATGAGAAATCGGAGGTCGTAAAAGCGCAGCACCTTTTATGAAGGTTTTACACAATCTGTTGCTCATCAAAGGTGGGTTTATAGATTCATGAAAATTGGAAATAGCTGCCAATTGGACCTTGATGGTAGAGGCAGAAGAACCTTGATTGAATAGGGAAGTTAGAAATTTCAGGACTTCTGACACTGGGACAGTGATGGGATCTAGACCCCGGAGTTGAGCCCAAATAGCAAATCTCTTCCATTTGCTAGTATACAACTTCCTAGTGGCAGACTTGTGGGCCGAGGATAAGATACGTATGACATCCGGGTCTAAAGTATGATTTCTGACTATAGTCGGAAGAGGAGGAGCCAAGCTGTTAACTTCAAAGAGTAAAGGGACCGATGGAGTTGTCCCGACTGATGTATTAATAGGTCCGGGATCTGATCCAGGAACCATGGACTGTCCAGAGCATACTTCCGAAGATAGGGAAACCATACCTGATGAGGCCAGTAAGGGGCAACTAGAATCATTTTGCTCCCTGAGTGAGCCTTTTGGATCACTCTGGGAAGGAGGGGAACCGGAGGGAAGGCGTAAAGCAAGCCGGTGGGCCAAGGATGGGCTAGGGCGTCCATGGGAATCTCCCCCGGAGCTGGAGTGAGAGAGAAGAATTTTCTGCACTTCGTTCAGCGGGTTGCTAAAAAGGTCGCAACAAGGAGTTCCCCATCTGCTGAAGATCTGAGTTGCCACTGCATCGCTCAGAGACCACTCGTGAGGAGAGAGAATAGTTCTGCTTAGTCTGTCGGCTATCACGTTGGATTTCCCAGGGATATGATTCGCTACCAGAAAACGTCTGGTCGCTACTGCCCATTCCCAAACTCTCATGGCCTCTCTGCAAAGGGGGTAGGATCTGGTCCCTCCCTGTTTGTTCAGATACCAGACTACTGACATGTTGTCGGACTGAATGGCGATTACGCCCTGAGGGAGGTAATCGTGGAGGGCTTGTAGAGATAGAAGCACCGCCCTCATTTCTAGAATGTTGATGTGAAGGAGACTCTCGTCGGGATGCCAATTGCCTTGGACTGACCTGCCCAGGAAATGCCCCCCCCACCCCGTCTGGGAGGCGTCCGTCGTCAATGTGGCCGTAGGAGGAGGTGGAACAAAGGGTCGTCCCTGATCCAGATTGGAGGACACCAGCCACCAGCGGAGGTGCCGTTTGCAGGTTTCCGTGATCCATATGAGGTGACTGAGAGGGAGATCCTGAAAAGACCACTGGGTCGATAGGAGCCACTGGAGAATTCTCATATGCAATCTTGCTAAGGGGACTAGGAGAACAGTGGCCGACATGGAGCCTAATAGCGGCAGGACCTTCCTGGCTGGGGCTTTGGATTTGAGAAGCAAGGCTCGGACTTGAGCCTGTATAGTCTGTATCCTTTCTGTAGGAAGATAGACCCGCATTTGGTTTGAGTCTATCTCTACTCCGATGAACCTTATGCGCTGAGATGGCAGCAACACAGACTTTGGCCAATTGAAGGTGATTCCAAGGGAAGTGCCTAGTGATATGGTGGCTGCTAGGTTCTGCAATAGTAGACGCCTGGAGGTGGCAGTCAGGAGCCAGTCATCCAGATATGGAAACACCTGGAATCCTAGACTCCTCAGGTGAGCAGTCACGACCGCCAAACATTTGGTGAACACCCTGGGGGCTGTGGTGAGACCAAAGGGCAGTGCGCAGAACTGAAAATGACTGTCTCCCACGCTGAAGCGCAAATGTCTCCTGGACGCCTGATCTATCAGGATGTGATAATAGGCGTCCTTGAGATCTATGGAGCACATCCAAACACCTTTCTCCAGCAGTGGGAGAATGGATTGTAAGGTGACCATTCGGAACTTGGACTTCTTGACTGAACGATTTAGGTTGCTGAGATCCAAAATTGGCCTCAAGTCCCCGGTCTTTTTTGGCACCAAAAAGAATCTTGAGTAAGTCCCTAATCCGATCTGGTCTGCGGGGACCGGTTGGATGACTCCTTTTTGAAGCAGCTTTGAGATTTCAAAGGCTGCGATTTCCCGCTGACTGGGTGGCGGGTCCGGGATTTTCCTGGACGGTGGAGGGGGGTGTGAAAAAGGATGGCGTAACCTCCGGCGATGATTCGAAGCACCCATCGGTCCTGAGTGATACCCCCCCAGGCTTTTAGGTGACTCAAAAAACGACCCCCGACTGGCTCCGGAGCTGCACAGTCGGGCAATCCTTCAGGGATTGTGGAAGGCTGAAGAGCCACGAAAGGACTCGTGGTCTCCAGTGTTGCGGGGGCCTCTGCCGCCTCTGGGACGGCGTCTTCCAGGAAAATTTCCTCCTCTGCCTCTAGAAGGGGATCGCCCCTGCTACGAGAGATAAGACTTCTGTGATTTACGGAACCACATTTTCCCTCCTCTTTAGCCTTGGGGTAAGGCCGAAGGGAGTGGAAAACCGTGCCTACGGCAGTCAAAGTCTTACCTTCTTGCTCACAGCGGTCAATGTGTCCTTTACCTTGGGTCCAAACAAAGAGGACCCATCAAAGGGAGCGTCAGCAAAGGAAGACTTAAAGGCTTCCGCAAAATGACACAGGCGGAGCCAGGCTTGCCTTCGTAGAGAAACACCCGTACTCGCCCCCCTCGGCTGCATATGAAATGAGCCTCATGGACGAGTTTGATATCGATGACAGAGTAGCCAACTGAGAGCCAACCGTCTGGGCCAGCTGCTCAGGTAGATTACCCAAGAGGGTATCTGAAAGCTCCTTGATCAGATCCCTCTGAAATCTAGTGAAGTGCGTCAAATAGTTCAGGGACCTTAAAGTAAAGGCCGCTGAACTGAGGATGCGCTTCCCGTACCGGTCCATGCTCCTAGACTCCTTATTAGGAGGATGGACAGACGTTGAAGCCTCTGCTACATCTTGTTGGGTAGCAGATGCCACCACCAGGGCATCTACAGCCACACCTTTGGTCAGAAACTCCTTCTCTGGGGGTGCTGATAAGAATTTATTTGGGCGAGCCGGCACCGGTTCCACAGAGTCTGGATGCTCCCACGCCCTTCGAAAGATCAAATCTAGGAGCTCGTCGAAGGGCGGAGACACCCAGGAGGCGGAGGGCTGAGCCCCGAAGGCCTTGAGGAACACCGACTCATCAGCGGAAGGGGGTTTGGAATGCCAGCCGCCTCATTGTTTGAGGGCTTCCAAGATGTCTGCAAAGGAGACATCATCTGAGGATGACTTAGGGGACCCCTCCACATCATCAAGATCGGTGTCTGACGTGAGATACTCATCGGGGGAGTCAACGTGCTTCCTCTTGCACAGTCTTTTCCTTGGGGGGTTCCTCCGAAGAAGCTTCAGAGGGACCTCCAGGAGGGGGGGGAAACCCCACTGGGGGTGACCTCAGGCCCCAGGGCTCCGCTGTCTAGTGACAGGGGGACTACCAAAGACCCAGTCTCCGTGTGTAGGGAAGGTGCCAGTGAGACTGTGGAGGTAGCCAAAGAAGATTTGGCCAAAGCACTCCTCATGGCCCTGAAGGCCGGACCGCCAGAGTCCTGGGAAGGTCCAACCCCCGGGGCCACAACAGTAGACGGTACCCCCGCAGCCGACGCACCGAGAGGAAGGCTCGGAACCGAAAACATCGGTCCCGGCGCCCCGGGGCCGACCGAGGAGGTCCGTGTACCGAACTCCGACTCGAGAGCCGGGGTTGGAGTAAGGGTCGGAGCCAACCCGAAAACCTCAATCGGCTCCACCAGCACCGGCTCTAACGGTGCCGAGGCTGTTGGAAGAGGAACCAGAACTACAGGTTGGGCCATCGGCTCCGAAGCCGAATGGGCTGGAGCCGAAACTAATTTCTGGAATACAGGAGACTGAAACAGTCTTAGGAGCACCCTGTCGATGTCCGAATCCGACATCTTGGAAGATCGGGAGGAGACTGACCGGGTCCGAACCGACTTCTCCATCGGCTCCAAGGACTGGGGACCTGCTCAATAGACTCGATCAGTATCGATGCCGAGGGAGATTCCATAGCAATTTCCCTCGGTGCCGAGGGCTTCGCCGGCTGGGAAGAGTCTGAGCGGCAACCTCATCGGCTCCAAAATCAGTGGAGCCGATGAAGGTGACCCGCCTCAAGCCCCAGCCATCGGCTCCAAACCAGAGGAGTCGAGGCTGGAGGCATCGAGGCAGACTGTTCGCCCTCGGCTCCGAAGTCCGTGGAGCCGATGGAGCAGCCTGCCTAGATTTCTTAGTGGTCGGTTCCGACGGGCTGGTCGGAGCCGACGATTTCTTTTTCTTAGCTGGAGAGGAAGAGGAAGATAAGGCCTCTTCGAAGGAGGGTTTGATAAGCCCTTTTAAGATTAATTTATTCATCCTCTCTTGGAGGACCCCAGAGGAAAAAGCGTGACACACGCTACAAGACTCCTGAAGGTGTTTGGCGCCTAAACAGTACACGCATAAGGAGTGATCATCGGTGATGGACATTTTGTAGTTGCATCTCGTGCACTTCTTAAATCCTGAGGGTCTATGCTCCTTAGACATAATGCCTGTAGACTACTCAATATAACAGAGAAAAACACAATGTATGTAACTCAGCACAAAGATTTTCACAATAATAAGAAACCTTTTTTTTTTTTTTTTTTTTTTTAACGAGCGAAAGCCCAAGAAACTTAACAAATACAAATACACCAAACAGAGGGCCAAGAACCCTCTAACTCAAACAGGTACTTGACCTCTCCGAAAAAACAAGAAGACTGACTAAAGAACTAGGGGAAGGCCCCTCTAACTTAAACGGAAACCTTACCCTGTCCAGTCACACAAATTTACCACAAAAAATTCACTAAAACACACTTATACACAACGATAGCTGTTAAAACAGCTTTTGGGTAAAGATTAAAGAATTTCCTGACAGAAAAACTTTCAGAAAGAAAGCACTTAGCTCAGCCAAGTTCGAGACCACGTCCTAGCTTGTAAGCGGCAAACGAGATCTGGGGAAGTAGTGGTGGTGCATCCTGGGATATAAAATAGCTCAGCCAATAAGAAGCTTCGCTCTATAACATAGCGTGCCGAACCCATCAGTACAGAATGTAGGCGAGATAGGATCACATTACATCTGCAGCACCAACACAAATGTGATACAAAAGAACTAGAGCAAGAGGGAGTGAATAAATATTTGGGAACTGATGAAGGATCAGCAATAAAACACAAACAAATGCAAATAAAACTTAGGAAGGGATACTTTAGAAGACTTAAATTAATCCTGAAAACAGCACTGACATCTAGGAACAAAATCCAAGCTATAAACCAATTTACTCTTCCTGTCCTAAGTTAGAGTTTGGAGTGACTTGACTAGCCCCAAAATGTGTTGGATGAATTAGATAGGAAAACAAGGAGGATGCTCATGCTCACCAAATGATTTGTAAAAATCAGTGTATACCAAAATTACATATTCCCCATTCTGAAGGAGGAATGGGCCTCCTTGAAATTGATTACATGTATAGATCTGCAAATGTGGGACTCCACACACATCTGATGACCTCACAAGACCCAAATGTAGTGACAGTTTTGAAACACGAGGAGAATAAATCTAAGAAGACTTCTCTGCTTAATCTAGCAGAAGCATATCAGCATCAAGAAGGAATGGAAATCAAACCAGAAGTAGATAAAAATTAGGCAGCAACTGAATGTGCCAACAACAAAAGAAAGAAAATAAGTTGAAGGACCAAGTGAGAAGGCAAGAAATGCGGAAAATGCATAAATACAGTTGCAAGTATAGAAAACCTCTGGAAGAACCTCATGTTGATCAAAAAAGAACACAGGAGTAGTTAAAGAGACGTGAATTCAAACCAAGAGATGAAAGGTTAATATTGGCAGCCCAAGATAGTTGGCTGCGTACACGCTTATTTATAAAGTCCACTGAACATATGGGAGAAACAGACAAATGTAGGTTTTGTAATACTGAATTGGAAACAGTCACACAACTTGTTGCTGGCTATGATATACTAATGGCAGAAGGACTGTATACTGAAAGGCATAATAATAATGTGTCATGACCGTTCCACTGGGAATTGTGCAAACATTATGGTATTGAAGTGTCTGAAAAACAATGGAAACATTAGCCACAAAGCATCACAGAAAATGATGAAGTTTATATTGTATGGGATCACCCATTAACAAAAGTTCAAAAGATAAGATGGTAGAAAATCGGATATAGTGTTCCATGAAAAGAAGACAAAAGTAGCACTGATCATTGAAATCGGCACACCCATTGACTACAGTGTGTTGAGTACAAAGAGAGACAAAGTCATAAAATAACAGGAGCTGCAGGCAGAAATGAAAGCAATGTGGAAGAAAGATACCCAGAGAGTTCCAATAGTAGTAGGAGCAATGGGTCTTGCAAAAAAGAATCTACAATCGTATTTACATATGTTACCAATCCATGTAATCCTATGCAAATTGCAGAAGGTGTCATTACTGTGCATACTGCTGGTGCTGCGAAGAGCACTTTTGACTACTGACATCAAAGAGTGAAACAATACTAATTTCATGAAATTTAATTGTACTTTGACTTAGGAATGGGGTCCATTCCTGTCATGGTATTAGAACACAAAAGATTTGGAGAAATTAAAAAGAGGTAGCTGAGCCGGCTCTGAAAGCCTCAAGAAACAATGACTCTTCGGGGGGGGGGGGGTAACTGGGTGGGTCAGAAGACCAACCACCTTTCTGTCTCAAAAGTTAAGTTACTTCATTGAAGCAGACATCCTCAAGGGATCATCTAGGGGTACCTTCCCTTTCATCCAACTATGCATCTTCCATTAAGGATTTCCGTGGGGAATACAAGTGCCTCCTTTTGCATGTACGCTTCCAGGGGGCTCCATAGTGGGACGCCCCAGAAAGGACTTGTAAGTATGAACAGAGTCTTGTATGAGGAAGGTCATTAGGCTAGAATGGACTGGCTGTCCTGAGGGGACAAGATGACGAGACTCAGGGATCAAAACAGACAGCTGTGGAGGGGGTGGACTTGAGGTGGCAAATATGCCTTGTCCACAGTGGTGGAAAACAGTCCCTCCACTATCTCAAATGCAGAAGACATCGGAGAAGCAAGGGCCATCCTGGTAGGAGCCAAAAACACCAGTCCAGGATGGCTCAGAGCAACACCACAATCTTGCCTTGAAGCAGACATCGAAGCCAAACTGTCCACTGTTGAGGCGCCAAGAAGATGCGACAACTCCAAGAACGAGATATGAACCCAACCCCCCTGAACTTGCACCAACACTACGGCTCCGAGATCCCTCGGGCTCAGACAGTGTCAGTGCCGACTGGATCAGAGTTGTATTCGGAGTTGAGGAAGATGCAGAATAACTCAGAATTCTCTGGTCCAAAGGCTCCAAAACAGAAGATCGGATCAGAGTAGGCATCAACAGTTTGGTTTGGGCTGGTGGCAGGTTCACGTGCCCTATGGGAGACGGAGACAGGCCTACAGAAACATCCTCATCATCTTGTCTACATTTGCGTTGGTTAGGCTCCTAGATGACCTGAGAGATGATGACATAGAGGATAGCCTGGAAGTCCTTCGAGGGGTTTCCTGTGAGAAAGGAGAATTGATCCTAAAGGGTGTCGGCTCTAGAGTGAAGGTAGATGAGCGATGGACCAGTGATTTAGAGCTGGCCCTCATCGAATCCCAGTAACCGGATGGATTCTAGGGCTTGGAGACCTTTCTGGGTAGAGCTAAACCCGAAATGGAAGAAGGGGAACAATCATGGGATCATTTTCTAGACTTTTTACCTTTTGCTAATGAATCCCCCTTAGTCTTCTCAGAAGACTTTTTAGAATGAAGGGGAGGTCCAGATGTAGAAGCAGAAGATGTAGCACGCAGCAATCTTTTAAGCAACAGCTTGTTACTATGTTCAACCAGTGCCTTACGGTTAAACCCCTCATAGATATCACATTCCAAATCAAAATGGGCCGATCCCAGACAATAAACGCACTCCTGGTGAGCATCAGAATTTGGAATCTTATTACTACAGGAGGTGCATTTTTTGAAGCCAGTAGGCTTGTCAGTCATACTGAAGAAAAAAAATAAAACTAGTCACAAGGGAAGGAAAAAGAAGACTAATACCAGTAATGGTACATCAGTAATATATATACACAGACACACACACATATATATAGACATATACATACATATATAAACACACACACATGTATATATATATATATATATATATATATATATATATATATATATATATATATATGTATACTTACACATATGTATATACACACACACACACACACACACACACACATATATATACATATTATACACACACACACACACACAGATTTTATATACAAGATATATACATACATATATATATATATATATATATATATATACATACACATGCATATATATATATTTATATATATATATATATATATATATATATATATATATATATATATATATATATATATATATATATATATATGTGTGTGTGTGTGTGTGTGTGTGTGTGTATATATATATATATATATATATATATATATATATATATATATATATATATAGATGTGTGTGTGTATATATATATATATATATATATATATATATATATATATATATATATATATATATATATAAAACAATTTGTAGAGAAAAAAACAGGGGAGGTTAGAAAAGACAAAATAACTTAAAAAGCAAAAATACATCAATAAAAATATATAAATAGCTAAATTATGATCACAAAAAAGGACTTACCTTAACCACTAACACCCAAGCTACATTAGACTATGTCCATTCATTGAAGTGGCAAACAATATCTGGGGTAATTCAAGTTATAGTGGACAGTTATGGGTAAAGGGAGGAACCTGATCTACGGAGCCAAGTCTTTAGAAGTGGCAGAAGTCAGATCCAAGACCCATCAGTTGAGGAATGGATGAAAAAGGCAACATCAGATGCAATTCTTCTTGTGTACTCACCAACCTACTCTGTTGTGTAACACTGTACTGTTCATTTCTTTCTACACTAAAATATTTTTGCATTTTGTCTGGTTGCTGTGTGAATAACTAAAAGTAATACATCTGCTGTGCAACTATCATGTTAATGCTGTTTGCCAGTTTGAGGAGAAGAGGGCTGAAAAAGGTCCTGTGCCAGCCCACCACCCCACTAAACACACAAATAAATGTTTTTCCACAGGTACATCATATCAAATGTTGGAATTCATTTACAATGGTTACTTAAATGGTTCAGATTTAGCTACAGATCAATAATATTCAATCTATATAAATGAAATGCATTTTACTACTACATTTTGTGAAAAAAAATAACATTGCTTCTTTTTTTAAATTTCTTAACAGATTTGATAAAATTTAAGAAGAAACATGACTGCAAAGTACATTGAGCCCAAAAATGATTCATTACAAAAATGACTAGGCAAGAATGGCATTTCCTTTACAACCACATCTTAGTATTTTTGCCAGTAGGAAAACTACAGGAAAATACAATACATACGTTTTTCTACTTTTAATCAGTATACATCTGTTTGTAAGACAAACATTTACACACAGGCTGAACAGAAGAAAACTTGCCAATAATATTCACTTTGCCGTAAGTACAATTGTGAAAGCAAATTTACCATAACAGTAAAGGTTCTAACAGATCACTGTTGATGTAGCATAAGCTAAATGGGTTCTACCCCACCTCTGACTGGCTAGCTTACAAAGCTAAATGACACATTTCATGTGCTCCAACTGACAGTTGCTTCAGCAGAACTCTGTACAAAATCAGTGGAGAAGCAGAAAGATTCAGAGCAATTTTTGTTTAGGAAGGAAACAGCAGCACTGACAAAACAATGCTAGGAAACAAAGATAATAGTAAACTGTACAAAAGGGTGAGAAATCTGCATCCTTGCAACACAAAAATAAGTAAAGAAGGGGGCTGGAGGGAGGGGAGGCTACAACAGTTATCAATTAGAACATATATTGTTATGGTAAGTTTACTTACACAACTGAACTGTTCACTATGTAGACCACTGTTGCAGTAGCCTAAGCTAAATGGGCAAATTACCATTGTTTAGAAAACTAAAGTGTGGAGGCCAATAAAATACGACTCCAGGAGTCCTGAAAAAGCCTGTTCTGGACCTTGAAAAGGAATCCAGTTTGTAGTGCTTTGTAAATGTGCATACTGAGTACCAAATTACTACCTGTACAATACTTCTACAGTCTTATCACTTACCAGAAAGCCAACAAAGTAGCCAAATCCCCTGTAGAATGTACCCAAACCATACTTGGAAGTGATTTCTTATGGTGAGTATAACAAAATGCAATATCATGACACAATTACATGGAAATGGTCAGCACAGACACTGGTTGTCCCTTCCTCTTGTAGGAGACAAACAGCTGATCAGCTTTGCTGAAGGCTCAAGTTTTGTCTAGGTAGTACCTGAGATACCTATGGACATTTACATTGTGAAGAGTCTTTACTCCTTTATTCTTGGGTTCAGGAAAGAAAACAGAGATTCTAATATTCTGGTTCTGAGGCCACTTTAGGCATAAAAGAAGATTAGTTCTCAAAGAACCCCTGCCCTTGTGAAAAATGAGCTAGGACTGACTCATCATAAGTGCCTGTAACTCATATACTCTCCAGTAGATATAAGAGCAGAGAATAGTCTCCCATATTAAGCACCGCAGTTCAAACTAATGAGCTGGTTCAAATGGACACACAGAATATACCAAAGAGGAGCCACCTGTTTTCTACGTGGACAGATATGCAACACCCCTTTCAAAAACTGCCTAACTTAAGCATGGCTAGAAAGGGGGGCTCAAGAGGTAGGAATAGCTTTTTTGGGGGGCCTGATATGAGGGATGCCTTTAAGGAATTGCTAAACCTCAAACAAGCGGCCAGTGGTGGGGTTCAAGGGCAGATGAGCAGAGATTGTGGGCAAGTGAGCTTTAAAAGAAGAATATGCTAGGTCAGCATGGAGCACTTCACACAAGTAAGAAAGTGCCAAAGACAACCCACTGAGAAGGGATCCTGGTGATGCTTCAGACATCAAAGAGAAAAATCTCTTTTCCATTTAGCCATATAGGATTTTCTAGTAGTGGGTTTCCTGGCTTCCTGCAGAACCCTAAGCAAATCCTCAGAAAAGTGTTGTTTAAAAGGGATAAAAGCTTATCACTAAATGTGTCAATCAAAGAGTGTCCACTTGAATCCAATTGAAGTGAGAGTGAATGAGAGACCCCTTGTCGTGCATGAGAAGGTCAATTGGTGAGGTAGTGTGTGATGATTGCCCCAACCAGGCGAAAGAGAAGGGAGAACCAGTGTTGTCTAGGCCAAAAGGGAATAATCAGCAAGATTCACGGGGAGTTCTTCATGATCTTGTGATGACACTGGGATGCAGAGGAATAGGAAGGTTAGCATACCAGAACATTCCCTTACAAGAAAAGGATATAGTGTCCACATTTCAAGTCAGAGCACATGGGACTCAAACAGAAGTAAGGAAGCTGCCTTTTCAGAGAGAAGGCAAAAAGATACACTTGAGGAATACCCCACCAATATACTATGTTCAGAAAAGACTCTATAAAGCATCTATTTGTGAGTTTGCATCCTTGACCTGCTCAGGACGTCTGCCACAATATTATGTTTGGAAGGGATGTAGACACATGAAGGGTTACCTGATGGTGGATAGCCAAGTCCAGGGCAGAACGGCTAGTCTGCAAAAAAAGATAAGACATTGCGTCCCTTGTTTGCTGATGTACCACATGACTGTGGTGTTGTCTGCTAAGATCTTCAAAGGGCCTGCAGGCCAAAGAGAATGGAATGCTGAACAGCAAGAATGAGTGCCTTCATCTCTTTTATGTTGATATGGTCTGACCTCTGAAAAAAGGGCCATAGACCCTGAACTTTCAGATTGTTGCAAAAGGCTCCCTACCCCAGATAGAAAGTGTCTGTGAATGGCTCTTGAGTAGGGGTAGGAGTCTGAAAAGGCATGCCTGGATTGAAGGAGATTTGCTGAATCCACTGATGAAACTTGAGTTTCAGACAAGGTATTAAGGAAACTGGAAACTCCGGATGGTGACAATGGTGGAGCCAAACCATCTTTAAGTACTACCGAAGCTTCCTCATATGAAGACTGGCAAAGAGAAACATAGGAATAGTACTTAAAGATGGTTTGACTCCAGCATTGCCAAATCATCTTTAAGAACCATCTTTAAGTACCACTGAAGCTTCTTCATATGAAGATTGGCAAAGGGAAGCATGGGAATGGCAGATGCCATGAAACCCAAGGCTCTGAGAAATTCCCTTGCAGGAATGAGAGAAAGGGAAAGCAGAGACTGGAAGTAGGTTGTCAGAGACAGAACTTTGAAAGAAGGAAGAGAAGCTAACATTGGAATAGTTTGGATTCTGCAGCCCAGAAAATGTTGTCTTGAGAAAGAGTCAGAACTGATTTTTTGAAATTGACAGTGAACCCCAGACTGCACAGAAGGAGAATGGCGAAGTGCAGATCCTGCAGATGACTAGATTGCGAGGAAGCCTAAAGAAGCAAGTCTTCCAGATATGGGAATATCTGGATTCCCTGAAGCCTGAAAAAAGACTATGACAGGTGCTAGACATTTGCTGAATATTCTTCAGTACGTAGAAAGATCAAAGGGCAAAGCAGAGAACTAAAAATGACAGGAAGAATCAGAGAAACATAAAAACTTCCTGAAGAGAAGGTGAATGGGAATATGAAAATAGACATACTTTAAGTCTAGGGAGACTGCAAAGGCCTGTAGAGGTAACAGAAGAAACAGGGTCTGGATGGAAAACATCCGGAAAGAAGGAACCTTTACAAACATGTTGAGAAAGAAGAGGTTTAGGACAGGTTTCCATGACCGTTCTTTTCTGGGAAATAGAACAAACACTCTGGAGTAAAACCCTGTTCCTCTTTGGGCTTCTGCAATGGGTTTGATGGTGCTCTAACTACAAAGATCTTGCAGAACCACAGAAAAATGAGAAAGTTGGTTTGCAGGAGGTTGAGGAAGAACTGAGAATGGGGGGGGGGGGGGGGTTACCATACCATAAAATAATAGTGATGGATAATGGACAGAACCCAAAAGTCTGAAGTAATCTGTTGTCAGAAAGGGAGACACAGGGAAAACCAGAGAGACAGGGGAAGAACCTGGCCGAGGGAGGGGGAAAAATATGTCAGATGGAGGCGGATTTGTTCTGAAAAGGGGGCTTTTGAGCTCTGGAAGTCTCTGTGGGTTTATCAGAGAACATGTGCTTAGGAACCCTTTTCCCTTTAGAAGCCTGGCAAGGCTGTTTACAAACAAAGGCACAGAAAGACAGTTTCTATGAAATTTGTAGATGGAGAAACAAAAATTTGTTTAAGATCCAGCATAACTTTACCTTTGTCTTGTAGAGTCTTAAACAAGTCATCAGCGGCCATACCAATAAGATTCTGATTGTCCAAAGTTGCATCTAGAAGCTTAGCATTAATATCACCAGGTAAAGCCTGGAGGCGAAGATACGGGTACCTGCTCATACTCGAACCTGAAGCAGCAGTTCTATAAGATGCATTAAACGTATCATTACTACAGTGGATAGAGAGAAGCCTGTAAAGTAGAACTCAATAAGGAGAAGGCATTAGTCTTACCTTCAGTGTCAGGAAGGTCTAACACCCCCTCAAGTTGAAACAAAAGTACCAAATATTATCTGGTCATGTGGGTGTGATAATTTATGGCCCTGAAGGCCAGAGTAGCAGAAGTAAACTTTTTTTCCAGCCACTCTATAGCCCGACTGTTTTTATCAGAAGGGAGAAGTTTGGCAGAGAGTAAAAGCTTGGATGGCTTGTCAGCAAAAGCAGACAAGCCATCCAAGGGTCTGAAGAAGGACACTTGTAAAGGTACTTAAGGAACTTTGGCACCTTATAAAAATGGTCAGGCTTCTTACGAGCTGCAGGCTGGGAATCTGCAATGAAAGAGGCAGCTGCGAATGTATCCAACAAAACATCCAAGACACAGGGAACTTTTAGTTATGTACTCACCATAACTTCAGATGTTTGGGATCCATCTCGCCTACATTTTGACTGATGGGTTCGGAGCCGATCCCTCGGCTCCGACCGCACGCGCCAAGCCGCTCACTGCACGCGCAAAGAGCGAAGTCTCTTATTGGCTGAGCTTACTATATCCCAGGATGCACCACTACCAGTCCCCCAGATCTAGTTTGTCCGCATACATGCACACACGCACGCACTGCTTATATAACATCGCCAGATGAAACAAGATAAAAACAGTAGAACTCAAACCGTTCAATCTCTTCTGATCTCCAAGGCAGGGGAAGGAGGGTGGAGTTAGGAATGTGTAGATGGATCCCAAACATCTGAAGTTATGGTGAGTACATAACTAAAAGATGTTATGTGATCCTATCTCGCCTACATTCTGACTGATGGGACAGCGCCCCTAGCACCTGAATCCTGGGTGGCTCACTGGAAAACACTCCTGAGTTCCGTGGAACCAAATGATGCTCGCCTTTAGATGCCACATCCAATTTATAGTGGGAAATGAAAGTGTGGGTTGGACCAAGTGCACAAATCTCAGAAATAGCGAGCTTGGAATGAAATGCAATAGAGGTAGCCATAGCTCTAGTAGAGTGAGCTTTGACGGATGTTGTAAGTTGCTTATTTGAAGAGGAATAAGCCTGAGTTATGCAATCTCTAATCCATTTGGCAATAGTAGCTTTAGTGATGGTTTTACCCAGTTTATTATCTGAAAAGGACACAAACAATTGGTCTGTTTTTCAATCTGTTGAGTCCTGTCTAGATAGAAGCGCAATTGCCTGTGAACTTCCAACTTATGCAAGGTGTATTCCGCTTTGTTTGAAAATTTTGGAAAGAAAACTGGTAGCTCTAGAGATTGTTGGAGACAGAGATTAGAACAAACTTTGGAACAAAAGATGGATTAGGCCTAAGTGATACTCTATCCTTGTGAAAAATCAAGTACGGTGGTTTGATAGATAGGGCTTGAAGTTCTGAAACTCTTCTTGCAGAGGTAATTGCAATTAAGAAGGCAGTTTTCCAAGACAGATATTTCAACTCACATGTAGCAGCGGTTCAAAAGGGGAAGATGTTAAGGCACTAAGTACCAAATCAAGATCCCACGGAGGTGCAGGATGAAAAACTGGGGTCTTAAAAGCACAGCACCTTTCATGAAAGTTTTACATAATCTGCTACTCATCAAAGGTGGATCTATGGATTCGTGAAATTTGGAGATAGCTGCTAGTTGGACCTTAATAGTAGAGACTGAAGATCCTTGATTAAACAAGGATGTTAAAAATTTCAAGACGTCTGGTATTGGGGCAGTAATAGGGTCTAAGCCTCTGAGTTGAGCCCAGATAGCAAACCTCTTCCACTTACTGTGATACAATTTCTTAGTGGTGGGTTTGTGGGCTGAAGATAAAATGTGAATAACTTCAGGGTCCAAGGTGTGATTTCTGACTAAGGTCGGAAATGGAGGAGCCAAGCTGCTAACTTCAAAGTGTGAAGGGACTGGTGCTGTTGTCCCGACTGATGAATCAGAAGGTCCGGAGTTAGATCCAAAAACCAGGGACCGTCCAGAGCATATTTCTGTAGGTAGGGGAACCATACCTGACGAGGCCAGTACGGAGCAATTAGAATCATTGTGGACCCCAATTGGGAAGCTTTCTGGATGACTTTGGGAAGGAGTGGAACCGAGGGAAGAAAGCAGTCCTGTTGGCCAAGGTTGGACTAGAGCATGGTCAAGGAAAAGAACCTTTTGTGGTGTCGCAAACAGGTCGCAGCACGGAATCCCCATCTTTGAAAATCTGAGCTGCTACAGCTTCGCTCAGGGACCACTCGTGAGGAGAAAGAATAGTCCTGCTCAGTCTGTCTGCCAATACATTGGATTTTCCTGGAATGTGGGTCGCTACCAGGAAGCGGTTGGTAGCCACTGCCCATTCCCACACCCTCATGGCCTCTCTGCAAAGGGGTAAGATCTGGTCCCTCCATGTTTGTTTAGATACCAGACCACCGACATGTTGTCTGTGTGGATAGCGATAATGCCTTGAGGGAGAAAGTTGTGGAGGGCTTGTAGGGACAGAAGTACAGCCCTCATTTCCAACACATTGATATGGAGAAAGGTTTCGTTGGAAGCCAAGAACCCTGAACTGACCTGCCCAGACAATGCCCCCCACCCGTCTGGGAGGCATCCGTCAAGGTGGCTACCGGAGGGGCATAACAAAAGGTCTTCCCTGATTCAGATTGGATGGCAGAAGCCACCAGCGGAGGTCCCGCTTGCACGCTTTCTGTAATCAGTATGTGATGATTGAGGGGGAGATCCTGAAAGGACCATTGTGTCGATAACAGCCACTGAAGAATTCTCATGTGCAATCTTGCCAGAGGAACTAGGAGAACCGTGGCAGACATTGAACCTAAAAGTTGCAGGACCAACCTGGCTGGGGCTTTGGATCTTAGAAGCAGGGCTCGGACTTGACCTTGTAATGTTTGTATCCTTTCGGTAGGAAGGAAGATTCGCATCAATCTTGAGTCTATCTCCGCTCCTATGAATCTTATGCGCTGAGAAGGCAGCAAGACAGACTTTGACCAGTTGAATGTAATTCCCAGGGAAGCACCCAGGAGATGGTGGCTTGTAGGTTCTCTAGTAGTAGATGCCTGGTGGTGGCAGTCAGGAGCCAGTCGTCCAGATAGGGAAACACTTGGAATCCGAGACTCCTCAGGTGAGCAGTCACTACTGCCAAACACTTGGTGAACACCCTGGGGGCTGTGGTGAGACCAAAGGGCAGAGCACAAAATTGGAAATGACTGTCTCCCAGGCTGAAGCGCAGATACCTCCTGGACGCCTGATGTATCGGTATGTGATAATAGGTGTCCTTGAGATCTATGGAGCACATCTAAACATCTTTCTCCAACAATGGGAGAATGGATTGTAAGGTGACCATTCGGAATTTGGACTTCATGACGGACTGGTTTACTTTGCTGAGATCCAATATGGGTCTCAGGTCCCCTGTCTTTTTTGGCACTAAAAAGAACCTTGAGTAGTTTCCGGATCCGATCTGGTCTTTGGGGACCGTTGGATGACTCCTTTTCCAGCAGCTTTGAAGCTTCTACGGCTGCAATTTCCCTTTGACTGGGTGGTGGGTCCGGGATTTTTGGACGGTGGGGTGAGTGTGTGAAGGGAATGGTGTAACCTCCGGCACCCATCTGTCCTGAGTAATAGACTCCCAGGATTTTAGGTGCTTACTGGCTCGAGCAGCACAGCCGGGCAATCCCTCATGGAGTGTGGGAGGCTGAAGAGCCGGTCTCCATTGTTGCGGGGCCTCTGCCGCCCTGGGACGGCGATTCCAGAATAATTTCCCGTCCTCTGCCTCTGGAAGGAATCTTCCTGCTGTTGAGGAAAGAATTTCTGTGATTTATGGAACCACATCTTCCCTCCTTTAGCCTTGGGATAAGGCCGAAAGGGAGTGGAATAACGGCAGATAAAGTCTTTCCCTCCTGCTCACAGCGGTAAGAGTGTCTTTACCTTGGGTCCAAACAAAGAGGACCCATCAAAGGGAGGCAAAGGAAGACTTGAAGGCCTCCAAATGACGAGCCAGGCTTGTCTCCGAGCCACGCCTGTGCCTGCCGCATATGAAATGTGCCTCATGGACGAGTTAGAAATCGAGGTAAGGATAGCCAACTGAGAGCTAACCGACTGGGCTAACTGCTCAGGTAGGTTACCTGACAGGGAGTCTGAGAGCTCCTTGACCAGATCCCTCTGTAGTCTGGTGAAATGTGCCAAATAATTCAGGGACTTCAGAGTAAAGGCCGCTGAAGTCAGGGTGCGGTCCATGCTCCTAGACTCCTTATTAGGTGGATGGACGGACGTTGAAGCCTCTGCCACGACCTGGTGGGTTGCAGAAGCCATCACCAGGGCATCTACAGCCACGCCTTCGCAAGAACTCCTTCTCGGGTGGGGCAGACAAAAATTTGTTAGGGCGAAGGCACTGGTTCCACAGTATCTGGGTGTTCCCACGCCCGACAAACCAAATCCAGGAGCTCGGAGACACCCAGGAGGCGGAGGGCTGAGCCCCGGCCTTGAGAAACACTGACTCATCAACGGAGGGGTTTGGAATTCCAGCTTTCTAGAATGTCTGCAAATGAGACATCATCCGAGGACGACTTTGGGGACCCCTCCGCATCATCAAGATCAGTGAGGAGTCCACGTGCTTCCTCTTGCACGATCTCTTCCTTGGGGCTCTTCTGAAGACAACTCAAGAACCCTCAGGAGGAGGGGAACCCCAGTGGGGTAACCTCAGGCCCGGGCTCCGCTGCCTAGAGACAGGGGAACTGCCAAAGACCCAGTCTCCATGCCCAGGAAGGTGCCGGTAAAGCCGTGAGATGGCCGAGAAGACTTGGCCAAGGCACTCCTCATAGCTCTGAAAGCCGGACCCCAGAATCCTGGGAGTGTCCGTCCCCGAGCCATGATAGCAGACGGAAGTCCCGCCGGGGCACCGAGAGGGAGGCTCGGAACCGACAGCATAGGTCCCAACGTCACCCCAGGTCCGCCGAAGAAGTCCGTGTGCTAAACTCGACCAAGGCCGGGTTGGAGTAAGAGCCGACCCTAGGATCTCCACTGGCTCCATCAGCACCTGCTCACGGAGCCAAGCGGTCGGAGGAGGAATGGCAATGGGGCCATCAACAAATTTTGAAAGACTGGGGACTGGAACAGTCTTTGGAGCACCCTGTCTATGTCCGAATCTGACATCCTCGATGACCTGGAGGAGACCGTCTCCAATGGCTCCAAGGGACTAGGGGACTGCTCGAGGCTACACTCGAGCAACTATCGCGCGCCGCGAGGAGCAAGTCTGAGCTCCATCGGTGAGGACTTCGCCGAGGAGGAAGTGTCTACCTTCATCGGCTCCGAGATCAGTGGAGCCGATGAAGGTGATGCCCCAGCCGCCAGCAACCCAGAGGAGTCGAGACTGGAGGCATCGAGGCAGACTGCTCCGCCTCTGCTCCAAGTCCGTGGAGCCGAAGGAGAAGCCTGCCTATGTCTTTTGGTCGGGTCCGACGGACTGGTCGGAGCCGACGCCTTTCTTTTAGCAGGAGAAGGAGAGGACGCTAATGCTTCTTCAAAAGAGGGTTTTATAAGGCCTTTCAAAATAAGTTTATTTTTCCTCTCTTGGAGGACCTCGAGGAAAACGCTGCTGCAGGACTCCTGCAAATGTTTGGCGACCAAACAATAAACACAGAGAGAGTGGTCATCTGTGATTGACATTTTAAAGTTGCACTTAGTGCACTTCTTAAAGCCCAAGGCCTAGGGGCCTGAGACATTATAGCAACAAATTCAGTAACACAGAAAACACACGGTTTTGTTTTTTTTTTTTATAAATTGACTGTCACTACAATGATTAGCTCACGGTTGTCGTTAAGGTTGACAGTCCGACAACTACAGAAAATAACTAAAGGGGATCCTAGAACCCCTAAGGATTTGAAATTAAATTTACTGACAGGAAAGCCCTTCAGTTCAAGGGGCCTCTAGTCAGAACAAACACACAATCACACACAAATGTTCCACAAAAATACCCAATCACACACAAAAGTAATGTATAGCCGTTAAAACAGCTTTTTGTTATAGAAATAGAAATTCTGACAGAAAAGTTAGTGAAAACACTACTTAGCTCAGCCAGCTCGAGACCACGCCTTTGCTAGTTAGCGCAAACGAGATCTGGGGACTGGTAGTGGTGCATCCTGGGATATAGTAAGCTCAGCCAATAAGAGACTTCGCTCTTTGGCATAAGTCACCCATCAGTCAGAATGTAGGCAAGATAGGATCACATAACATCAGCAGAAGGTTTAGGAAATTCCATCTGCAACAGTTCATACCACCTCTTTTGAATATGAGAGACCTGGGAGCAGTCCCACTTAAAATGCTCCATCATGCAAACCACAGTATTGCCGCAGGATAACTGCTCAAAGGGAGAATCAGGACTCAAGGAATCCTCTTCCTCTGACCCATAGTCTAAGGGTAAGGTAATCTGTGAGGTGTTGGCCAAGTATTCATCTCCTGAATCTGCCTCTTCATCCAAAGAATCAGATTCCCTCATCCTTTTAGCTGAAGTAGAAGACCAAAGAGAATTAGGAACAGCTAACCCCTGAGGGTTTCAGGGGCATCAGAGCACTGAACAAACCCTGGGTGAAGTCCTGTCATTCTTTCTAAGGATCATTAGTAATGGGAGGAATTCAGTCTTCTGTTTCTTCTTTAATAGAATATCACCTTTGACCAACCTAGGGGGGTTCAGAGCCATGCCTAGACTCAATAAGGGTACCAGGAACCTCTTCCCTAACAAGAATCTGGGGAACTTCCCTGAAGCCCTTCAGAAATGATCAGCCATGGTTCCCCCACAATGTCCACGGCAGACATTTGCACATCCTCAGAAAATGTGTGAAAAGCAGCAGAGGAAACTGGTGTTGTCATTGAAAAGTCTTTGGGGTCTTCTTCCACCTCAAGAGAGAGATTTGGTGGAGGCTGGACAGCAGCAGACACAGACTAAGACTTTTCGGTCCCGCTGTACCTCGGGGCAGGCATCTTCAGCCATGGCACCCTGGGTTAAATGTTTGAGACACTGGTTCTCAAGGTAAATGGATAAAGAAGTCTGACAAATGGTACACTGGGTATAATAGTGTGCAGCACCAAGGCAGAATAAAAACTTATCTTGATGATCTTTATGGGGAATCTGCCTCCCACATTGATATTTTCCCTTTCTGAATGACATGAATCCTAAGTACACAGAGAAAAGAAGAAACCCCAATGGGGCACTTACCTGAAAATGGCTTGGTAAATGCCATCTCAGTGAATGGTGTTCAGACTGACATCCAACTGTGCGTTTGGACTGACAGCAAAGAAGTTCTGAATACTGAGCACACATACCTCACCTTTATGCCCTATGCCTGTGCTGGGAGCATATGCCTGACATATGACTTTCATAGGTTGTAAAGGTGTTGGTATCCTGGGCAGACACTGGGTTATCCTTGGCAGAAGATACCACTTGTGATGAATACTGCAACAGTGATAAGGAAGGACATTGTTCCTGTCCATGGGAAAGAGAAGACATCTGTCCTCCAGGCCTATTTACAAAAAGTCCTAGAACAGAATTTCTCTTAACTGTTTGTCCTGAAAGGAGGCAAGCAGATGTACTTGATGTGTTCTCCACAGTTGGGGGTCTGTTCAGGTGCTGACTGAGAAGCCTGTCCTTGATTTTTTGAGGCTTTTCCTTTCTTTTAGGAGCCTCCTTGCCACTGCTTTTTAAAATCCCATTTGCCAGCATCTTGCTGCTTAAATGGCTTACTGAAAAGGGAGCTGAGGCTGAGAAGAATTTATTTTCTTTGAAAAAGAAGGGTTGAAAACTCACTCTTGCTATTATCTTTCCCCTTTTATCATATCTTTTTAACATCTCAGCTGCAGAACGGCCAAATAGAAATTCCTTATATAAGGGAAATTTTAAAATTACAGTTTTAACATCTTCACAAATATTCTGAGTAATAAGTTATTGAAGAGAGTAATGGAAAAGCCATATCCAGAAGTCATACATAAAAATATGTATATAGAGACCATGTAAACACTCGTTCCTCTAGAAGCCCTATGATGGGGGTTGGTAGGATGGGAGTTGAGAAAGAATGAAGATAAACAACACAGATGGAACATTATAGTAAGTATGATACATTCAATTAGGGATATGATTGGTGGTTGAGTAATTGTTTTTTGTATAAATGTTTTTCGTTAACTGGCTCCTATTAACTCTGATGAAGCCATTTGTGGATGGTGAAAGAGCTTAGTTTGTGGAGCTATGCATTAAATCTACTGGAGTGTGGTTCTGCCCATTTTTTTCAACATTGTGTGTAAGTACATGACATCTTTATTTGATGCTGCCAGTATTCACTCTATCCTCAACAAGTGGAACAGCGTCTCTAGCTACCTGTATCCAGGGTGGACTCAAGGAAGGATATTACTGAGCACCACAGAATGAAATGATGCCCTAGTTCTGGAGAACAGACCCAACTTGTAATGAGTGTTAAAGGTATGGGGAGTAGCTCAAGTTGCTGCTGCATATACATCATCCATGGACATTCTTGACTGAAAAACTGGGGAAGTAGCAATGGATCTAGTGGAGTGCACTTTCAAGGGATGTGTAAGGGTGATGCCCAATTTAGTATAGACAAAGAAAATGCAATTTGTCAACCACTTTGATAAGGTAACTTTGGAAACTGGTTTTCTCAAGGTTGGTTCAGAGAACGGTCAACTTTTCTGATTTTCCCTGTTCTATGCGAATAGAATCGCAATTGTCTATGAACATCTAGTAAATGTAGGATATATTCTGCTTTACTGGCAAACCTAGGAAAAAAACACTGGTAGATTGATGGCCCTATTGATACTGGATTCTGACACGACCTTTGGAAGAAAATATGGATTAGTACATAAGGTCACTCTATCTTTGTGGAAAAACAAGTGTGGAGGTTTAGAAGATAATGCTTGAATCTTGGAAATTCTTCTCTTGGAAGTAATGGCAACCAAGAAAATTGTCTTCCATGTAACATATTTAAGAACACATGTAACTGCTGGTTCAAAATGGGGCTGTGTGAGAGACTGTAGCATCAGATTCAAATCCCATGCAGGAGTGGGATCTTTAAAGGGAGGCCTTAGAAGAAGGGACCGTTTTAAGAATGTTTTGCTCAGTTTGTGAGAAGCTATGGATGTGCCCTTAGAACCTGTATGGTAATTTGAAATTGCTGGTAGTTGTATTTTAACGGTTGAAGTAGTAGCACCATTTTGAAATAGGAGTGCTAGGAAATCAAAAATGTGATTGATAGGAGCTGAAAAGGGGTCAAGATTGTGTGCTGTGTCCAAAGGACAAATCGTTTCCATGTACTGGAATACGTTTTCCTTGTCAAGGATTTATGGGAAGATAAAATTATACACCAGACAGGTGATAAGAGCATAGATTGTCTGGCTACTAAGGGAATTGGAGAAGCCAAGCAGTCAGCTGGAGGTTTGGTATGTCTGGGTACGACATACCTGTCAGGAGAGACAGGAGGTCTGGAGTCAAATCTAGGTTGCACGGTGGTTGAACCAGATGAGAACAGAGGAGTGGAAATCAAATTTGTCGAGGCCAATAGGGCACAATGAGGACTACTGAACTCTTTGACCTGGCAGCTTTCTGCAGAAATTTTGGAATCAGTGGAGTTCGGGGTAAGGCAATAAAAAAGACGGGGGGGGGGTGCAATCATGAAGTAGAGCATCCCTCAGGGACTTGTTCTGCGGGGGAATCAGGGCAAAGTAGTTGCTGCAGTTGTTGTTTAGAGAGAGGCAAAATGATTGCATCATGGTTGGCACCACTGATGAAAAATCTTGTCCGCCACTGTCTGGTTGAGGGAGCTCTTATGTAGGAGAAGAATGCATCTGCTTAGTTTGTCCACAATCAAGTTTGATTTCCCCAGAATGTGCGTTGCTATTAGAAAGAGGTCAAAAGAGATCACACACTGCCAGACCCTGAGAGTTTTTCGACACAATGAGTATGATTTGGTTCTCCCTTGTTTGTTGATGTACCAGACAAGTGACATGCTGTCCATCTGAATTGCAATTGTCCCAGAGGGATGAACATCTTGAAGTGCTTGCAACGCCAAGAGCATTGCTTTCATCTCTAGAACATTTATGTGCAAACTGGCCTCTTCTGGGGGGCCAAGTACCTTGGACTGTCTTCCCTACATAACCCCCCCCCACCCTGTCTGGGAAGTATCAGTGGTCACTATGGCCTTGGGCTGTTGGGGAATGAAGAGACAGCAATGAAGCATTTGGTCAGATTGGATGCACACATTCAGGTCTCTTTTGCAAGTCTTGGTAATTCATATCTGGTACGATATAGACTGATGGACTGACCATTGAGTAGTCAGCAACCATTGAAGGATCCACATGTAAAACCTGGCTAAAGGAACTAAGGTTATCACCACTACTATGTGACCTAGAGTGCAGGGAACTGTAGAGGCTGAAATTGAGAAGCTCCTTACAACCTTCTTGACCTATGACCTTACTGTTTGAACTCGGTGTGGTGGGACAGAAGCAGTGGCAGACTTTGCATTGAGAAGTGCTCCAATACATTCCAATGTCTGAGTTGGCTGAAGTTGGAATTTGTTGTAGCTTATGGTTATTCCTTTGACAGCACATGTGTGGAGAACCTGATCCCTTGCATGAATGAGCTGATGCCTGGTCTGATGGGTAATAAGCCAGTAATCCAGGTAGGGAAACACATGGAATCCCTGCAGTCTGAGGTAAGCTGCTACCTCTGACATGCATTTGGTGAACATCCTGAGGTGGGGGCTGTGGTGAGTCCAAAGGCCAGTACTCTGAATTAGTAGTGACTGGCTCTCAGCTGGAAGAATAAGAACTTTCTGGATCGTCTGTTCATTTTTATGTGATAATAGGCATCCTGAAGCTCTATCAAGCACATCCAGTCATCCTTGCCCAGAAAAGGGAGAATGGATTGAATTGTGACCATCCGGAACTTGGTTCAGTGAATGGATTTGTTTAGATTTGTGAGATCCAAAACGGGTCTCCAGTCCCCTGTTTTCTTCGGCAGTAAAAAGAACCGTGAGTAAGTTCTGGATCCTATCTGGTCTGCTGGAATCTCTTGGATGACTCTTTTTTTTTGTAGCAGCTTTTGTATCTAAATTGTTGCTTAATCCCTCTGACTGGGTGGAACATCAGGGATTTTTCTTGGAACTGGTGGTGGTAGGGAAAATGGTATTATGTAACCCCTGGATATAATCCTCTGCATCCAAGTATCTTTTAAGTCTAGCCAGGCTCTCTGGTGCAGGGATAATCGTCCCCCCAACTGTCTCCAGAGGTGGATAGTTGGGCCTCCATTCAAAAGCGCTGGTAGGGTTTGTCAAAGAAAGATTCTCGCAAACCCTGGTTTTGCAAGCCACCTCTGCAATGACGACAATGTCCACTGGAGTTCCCCTGCTGCCCCTGGGGAACCTCCTCCACATGTGTATTGGAAAGGACCTTGGGACGTTTTGAATCACATTTTCTGGCCACTCCACTGATTCCTGGAGAAGGATCTTTTAGTGCCGAAAAACATATGCCCATGACAGACGTCTTCCCATCCTTTGCACACCTGGATAGGTGTTTCTTTTACTTTAGGGCCAAAAAATTTAGTTCTGTCAAAGGAGCATTGAAGAAATTGGATTTAAATGGCTACGCAAAATCACAAGTACATCCAGACATGCCTCCTCATGGAACTGCCTGAACCCGCTGCTCTTGAGGTCCCTTCCACTATGCTGGAAGCTAACCTTAAAGAACTATTGGAAATGGACTGTAGGGTTGCCAGTGAGAAGTTACCAAACCTTGAACCACTTCAGAAATGGCTCCTGTGAGAGTATTTGATAATTCCTTATCAAATCACTCTGAAGTCTGAAGAAGTGTGCCAAACAGTTCAGCGACTACAAGGCAAAGGTCGCTGAATCAAAGACAGACTTCTCCAATCTCTCCATTGCCCGTGACTCCCTGTTGGGAGGAAGGACAGTGGAACTCTCATCAGCTAGTTCCTTTTTTGTGGCCAATGCAATGACTACGGCATCAGCTGGAACCCCTTTCCCCCAAAACTGTCTGTCCACAGGTGGTGCCATTATCCTGTCCAGTCTCTGAGATAAGGGTTCTATAGAGCTGGGTTTCTGCCACACCTGATGAGATATCATGTCAACAAGCTTGTCGGTGGGAGGAGTCACCTAAGAGGTAGAGGGTCCAGCTCTGAAAGCCTCTTGCTGAACAGATTCCTCCAGCATAGGGTTAGAGGGAGTCTAGCCACCTCTCTGTCTAAGGATTTCTAGGATGTCTCCAAATGGGACATCTTCAGAAGGTGACCATGGAGACCCTTCGCCCTCATTGAAATCTATGTCTTTAGTGATGGACTCCTGTGGGGAGTCAAAGTGCTTCCTCTTGCATGTCCTCTTCCTGGAAACTTCCTCAGTGGGATGCTCTGGGAAAGACTCGGAAGAGGACATCAAAATTCCCTGACAGGGAACCTGAGGCTTTGATACTGGATGCCCCTGTTGAGAAAGGTGATGAGGCTCTAGATGCTGTGGCATCATGGTAGAATATCCAGGATCTGAGGGGGAAGGCTCCATCAGGTCTGCCAAGGCAGAGAGCACTCTCATCACAGTCTTGAAGGCAGAGCTTGAAGGAGCTACAATGGGGCTCTGATGCGAGTAAAAAGGTTTAGGAATCATCAACCCCCTCTGCTCTGTCAGCAGTACCCCTGAGGTGGAAGCCAGAGACAAAATGTCCAGTGCAGAGGCTCTGAGGAGCAGAGATTGCTCAGAAAACTTCAGAGTCAAATGCTGCACCTCTGATCTGATAGGCAGGCTTCTGCTCCAAGAGCTCACTGGATCCAAATGGATTGGAGATCTTAAAGACAATGCCGGATTCAAGGATACATTGATCCTCGGATCTGAGACTGACGGATCCGGATGGCTGGGAACCTGTAACTCTAAAACAATAGAAGGTGTTCGAGGAGGAATTTGCAGGGGGGTGTGGTGGAAGGTCAGGTAACCTAACCTAGAGGGGTAGGTGCCAAAGGAAAACTTATCTGCCTCTGCGCCAAAAGGATCTTTCTCATCACTATCTCCACATCTTCTTCTGTGAGGCTTCTACCGGAATGAGTTCAGTAAATGGACGGGATGTTGATCTCTGTAAAAATGGTGATGGAAGTTTGTCAGGAACTGGATCCATGGATGGAAAGTATCTGGTCCAAGGGCAATAGAGTGTCTCAGATAGTTCTGTCTGATCCGATAAAGTAGGATCCGATGGCTTTGAAGTCTTCTGATCCGACTTGGCCAATTTCACATCGATAACATTTTGCTTCAGCTTAGCAGGATCCGAAGAAGTAGTTGGATTCTGCACTTTTAGCTTTTTCTGATCCGGGGTTGAGACTGGTTCTTTTGAATTTCTCTTCCGAGAAGATTCTGAAGAGGATTTTAAAGAAGTAGAAGGCTACGACTTTGGTGACTGGGATATGGCTTCTCCAAAAGAAGATGGGATAAGGTCTTTCAAAATCAGCTTATTTTTACACTCAGTAAGTGCTTGAGGGTTAAATTTGGGGCAAATAGAGCAATTCTCTTGCAAATTCAGGGGAACCAAATAGTACACACAAAGAGTGTGGGCATCCGAAAGTGGCAGTTTATAGCCACACTTTGAACACGTTTTAAAACCTGCAGGTTTGTCAGCCATGATACAATATCTAGTCAGAGATAACAGCAGTAACAGAAAAAAATAGAAATACAAGGCAATCTAATAACAGCTAGCAAAAATTTTTTTTTTTTTTGGTAGGAAAGATAGGAAAGAAGGGAAGGGAATGCCAACAACTGTACAGAGAGTTGGTATAGTGAGAACTATGATAGAGTTGAAAGGTGGATACTAGCAATAGTATCTAATTGCATCAAGTACAAAAAAACAGCAATAATAGAAAATTACAAATACAACACACTAATTATAATAGCTAGTAAGAAGAAAAAAAAATGGCAAGGGAATACTAACAGTGGTATAAGGAGAATTTTGACAAAGTGATAAGGGAAAGGGAATATGAATATAAGTGGAAAACTGGGGAAAAAAGGCAGAGAAAAGGGTTATACAGCTATCAATAACAATAAATAAAAACTATTTGAAGAAATAAGAGTTTTTGAGAGAGATGGCAGACCATGTCTGATAGCAAGAAGCAGCAAATGAGATCTGAGGTAATTTGGTAGGTGTGTTGTGGGTAATGGAGAAGCTGAAGAGATTTGGTGGCTGTGAGCTTTAGCAACGGCCAAGTCAGATCTGACGGATCGGATCCGAACTCACTTGGTGAGGATAGAATGAAGACTAACAACATCAAATCATGTTTTTTTGGTAAGTAAACCACTGACAATCCCCCCACAAGTACAGTATCATGTCTGTGATACACAAATGCTTAAAATATGAGTAAAGATTCTATCAAAAAGTTTTTCAAACAAAATGTTCATCTAAGCATTTGCACATGCATCCCCTTAGAAATGCAATGATAGTCCAAAACACAATCTATTTTCTAGCTAAAGCATATATTTCAGTCAGAAAAACACAGGTTTGTCCTCAGAAAAGTAAAACTAGTGCAAGATTTTCTTCAAGAGATGGCTTACCTGCCCAGACTTGAAGGATCACTAGCCAACTGACAGTTCCATGGGACCCTGTAGAAGAAGCTCTTCTGCAGCAAAAAAACTTGGAAGCAAAAATAACTATATGGAGCTCTGCTTGAGCTCTTCATATTTGGTGCTAATGAAAGGTGACCTTTAGCTTTGTAAGCTGGCCAGCCACAGATGGTGAGACCCATTTAAATTAGAATACTGCACCAGTGATCTATACATTGAACATACACATTTCTCTTTTCATCAAGTTACAGGAAACAAGACAGGAAACACACTTTTGTAAGAAAAACTTACTTAACAGTACATGCTTGAAGAGATCGCTGTTGCAGTAGCCCAAGCTATATGGGATTTTCTGCCAAGGATTTGACCAGCCAGCCAGCTTCCAAAGCTTCAGGGCACCTTCCCTGTGCTCCAGATACTGCCCTGAATGAGAGAAGCTGGATAATCTCATTGGATGGGGAGCCAAATCTTCAGGGCTTTCATGCCTCAGAAGGAGGAGGTCATAGCCTTGTTAAAACAGATCCATATTAATAAAAGCCCAGACATTGGTATAAAAATATGAAAACAAATAGGAAACTGGAAGGAAGATGCAACTACTGTAGCAGTTTTCTATGCAAACATCTACTGTTATGGTAAGTTTTACTTATATAACCATACTATGTTCTTCATTGGATTACTGCTGCAGTAACCTAAGCTAAGTGGGATGAATTTCAGAGTTTAGACAGCAATGGAGGAGGAAGATGGACCAGAGTACAGAAGCCTCAGGAGAATAGTTCTAGCAAATCTTGCATGGACTTAAAGAAGGAACCAAGTTTGTAGTGTTTGGTAAAAGTACATTCAGATGACCCAGCTGCTGTCTCTAGTAAATTTCTAGAGTTCATCCATTTCCAAAAATGGAAACAAGTGGCCAGAGCCTTGATATAGTGGGCCCTGACCTTATCCAGTAACAACTTTTACAGTGCTTACAACAAAAACAGAACAGTCTGAGACAACCATTTAGAAATTGCCTTAGTTAGGCAACGCTTACTTTCTTACCTATGAGGGATGCAAATAGATGGTCATAAATCCTGTGGGTTTTTGTGCTCTCCATTTAATATTTCAGTTGCCTATGGACCTCCAAAGAATACAAGATTATTTCTCCCTTGTTATTTGACTACTGAAAGTAAAATGGGGTGATGAATCGCATGGCTTAATGTAAACTCTGAAATGACCCTAGGCATAAAAAGGATAAGTTCTCAAAATAAGTCATTGTGGAAAATGAGATAAGGAGGACTCACCTAAAAGATTGTAACTCAGATACTCCTGTAGCAGAAGTCAGAGCAAGTTACACTGTTTTCCATGTTAAGAATTTAAAGTCAGCCTCATGAGCATGTTTATAAGGAAACAGCGAACATTTTTCTAAAACAAAATTGAGATTCCAAGAAGGAGACATCTGCCTTTAAAGGTGACCGGATAAATAACACCCCTTTCAAAAATTGATTGACCTGTGTTTGGGAAGAAAGGGGGATGGAGGATTTAAGACCGTACAATCAGATACAGTCTAGAGCTGAATCTTGACAGAAGAGTAAAAAAGGCCATATTATAATAACTGACACAAACACTAAAGAACATGAGGCGTCCAGTCTTGAAATGGATCTTGGTCCTTACTAGGGCATCAACTAGAAAATATTTTCCAGTTATCCATATACGAGTTCCTAGTAGCAGGTTTCTTAGCCTTCTTTAATATTTGCTTCACATCCTCAGAAAAAGGTGTCTAAAGGTATTTAAATTTTATTATACAGGGAGTCAAATGAATATGTTGAAGGCTGAGTGTATCAAACAACCCCTGTGCTGTGTGAGTAAGTCCATTCGGTGAGGAAGCTTGTAGTAATTTTCTCTGGCCATTTTCAGTAGGGAGAACCACTGCTGCTTGGGAAAAAATGAGTCACTGAAATCATCTTTGGGGAGTACTTCTGAATCTTTAGAATAACCTTGGTTATAAGACAAAAGGGCTGAAATTCATATAGCTACATTCCTTTCCATGAGAATGAAATGGAATATTTCATTCTTTCAGCCCAGAATGCAACAAGTTCTAGAACAGAATTTCTGTAATTGACTGTTGTGCCCAGAAGCAAATAGATCTACTTGAGGACTACTCCTACGGTAACCCATTTGAACTATTATGATCTGCCAGAGGAAAAAATATGTTTAAAAGGAGAAGAGCAATGTTCAAGGTTCACTCTTCTGCAGTTTTGATCCTTGTTTTCTGGCATGTCGGCACTCAGCATTTGGAGTGTTAATGTTTAGGAAGGGAGCATTTATCACAGATCGATCAATTCCTGGAACACCCCACACATTCAACCTTTCTATAATTGAGGGTCTGCCTTGGTCCTGCTTAGGTTACATGCAACAATGTATTGCTCTGACAGAATGTAAAGTAGCCTGGAGGGACAGATAAAACTGAATTACTAGATCCCAGGATAACACAGCATGTCTGCGAAAGGATGGTAGGACCTGATCCACCCCCCCAGTAATATATCACATCAATATGGTGTTGCCTGTGATTATATACAGAGGAACTGCAGTCCAAAAATGTTTCAGAGATGTGAGATAAGTTAGTAGAGCCATAACTTCTAAGACAATTAATGTAATTGTTCTAGAGGCCCTGTACTTTCACTCCCTTTGACACAGCTCCCCAGGCAAAGTCTATCTAAGATCTATCCTTACACAATAAGTGAAGACTGGGAGGGGGGAAAGGAAGACCTGGGTTGAGAGACAACTGATTCACCCATCAGAGTAAAGTACAGTTGTGTACACTTACCATAAATGTAGATGTTAGAGTGTATTCACTACTGCAGTCATCAGATATGGGGTTATCTGCCTGCAGGTAGCCCTCAGCCAGCCTGAATACCAGAGTCTTCAGATTTCTGCATCGAATGCTGTCGCTTCTTCCATGACGTCAGGGGTATAAAACATGCAGCTGACGCCATTACATCAGTTTTTCTTGCCCCAGATGTCAGGTGCCCCCACAATGGGAAGCAATTATATGGTATGGAACACCCCCAGCAAAAAGCAAATACACATGATATAATATATACCAAACAAAAAGGAAAGGTAGAGCCAAGAGAAGTCTGGGGGTTGGAGGGAGGGTAACCAGGACTGCAACAATGAATACACTCAAACATCTACATTTATGGTAAGTGTACACAACTGTACTATGTTCTTCATGTTTCACTGTTGCAGTCATCACATTTGGGTTGATTCCCAAAGCTAAGGAAGGGTGGCGGCAGTTAAAGAGCACTGGGGCTAGCAATCAGGCCCTGTAAAACTGCTGTGGCAAATCCAGCTCTGGATTTAGAAAAGACAGGCAGGTGGTAATGCTTGGTGAAAGTATGTACACAGCTCCAGGTGGCAGCTTCCAGGATGTCCCTGGTAGGGGACTCCTCTGAGAAATGCTGTAGAGGTAGATGTAGCCCTGGTGGAATGTGATCTTATCCCCTGTGGGGTAGGTTTTCCATGGTGCTTGTAGCAGACATGGATGCAATGTACTATCCATTTGGAAATGGTTTGCTTTGAAATGGCCTTTCTCTCTGCCCCTGCATCAAAACTAACTAGCAGCTGGTCAGACTTTCTGAGAGGCTTAGTTCTGTCCAAGTAGAATCTAAGCTGTCTGTGCACATCCAGATAATGCAGTTATCCTTTCCCCCTTATTTTGAGGATTAGGGAAAAAAAGTAGGCAAATGAATGGACTGGTTTAGAGCCAGACTAGACACCACCTTGGGCATAAAGGATGGATTAGTCCTGAGGGAAACCCTGCCTGCATGGAAGATAAAGAAGGGTTCCACTGCCATGAGGGCCTGCAGTTCAGACACTCTTCTTGCTGAAGTGATGGCTAGATGTAAGGCTGTTTTCCAGGAAAGGAATTTCAGTTCTGCTGTAGCAGCTGGTTCAAAGGTTGAAAGACTGAGTTTTTCCAATACAAAGTTAAGGTCCCAGGCTGGAGAGGGGGCTCTCCTGAGGGGCCTAAATTTTTGGCCTCTCTAAGGAATTGTTTTAGCAGGGGATGAGAAAAGAGGGGTGGACTCATTATTATAACGAGATGAAATGGCAGAGGCATGAATTTTAATTGAGGAGAGAGAATGGCCCTTGTGCAGCATGTCTGTTAAATAATTTAGAATATGGGGCAAGCGGGGCACTGTTGTGCCCCTCCCCTGAGCCTGGCTCCAGGAACAGTATCTTTTCCACTTTTCTGAATAGGATTTTCTAGTACTAGGCCTCCTTGCCTCAAGAATGACATCCAGCACTTGCTTGCTGAGGGTTGCTAGGGGTGAGCTCAGGGAATTAGCCAGGCTGCAAGGTTCGGGGTTTGAAGCTGAGGGTGCAGAATCCAGCCCACCTGCTGGGACAGCAGGGAGCGGGTCCGTGGCAGGTGCCATGGTTGTAGCCCTGTCAGACTGTGCAAAAGGGGATACCAGTGGTGGTGTGGCCAGTCTGGGGCAATCAGTATTGTCCTCAGCTTGTCCTGTTTGATCTTTAGCAGAACTTTCGAGAGGAGAGGCAAAGGGGAAAGGCATAAATTGAGAGGCTTTCCCAGGAAAAGGACAGGGCATCCACTTTTCACGCTTGACTGTGGGGAGTTCTGGTGCAGAATTTGTTCAATTGGTAGTTTTGAGAGGAGGCAAACAGGTCTACCTCTGGTGTCCCGCATTCGTTCCTCAAGAGCTTCAATATTTTGGGTTCCAGTTTCCATTTGTGTGGGTCTATGAGATTTCTGCTTAAGTCGTCTGCCAGTGAATTTATTTTCCCTGGCAGGAACTGAGCTTATAGGTTCACTTGGTAGTTCAAGGCTGTGTTCCAATGAGCCATGGTTAGTCCGCAGTGTGGGTAGGAATGGGTTCCCCCTGCTTGTTTATGTACCACATAAGTGTGGTGGTGTCTGTCTTTACCAGTAGTTGTCCTGGAAGAATAAAGTCTTTGAAGGCTGTCAGAGAACTCTGTACAGCTAACATTTCTTTTTGATTGATATGCAGGTGCATCTGTTTTGGGGTCCATTTACCCTGTATGCACTGCCCTTCCATGTGAGCCCCCCATGCATAGTCTGATGCATCTGTTGTTAGGGTTTGGGCGGCAAGGGGTAGAGTGAAAGGGAGTCCCTTGTTGTGGTAGCAGGCCTCTGCCCACCAAAGGAACTCTGTCCTTACACAAGGAATGACAGGAATCATCGTTTCTAGGTCCTGAGAATGTTGACACCATAGACTTTTCAGATACCATTGAAGTTTCCTCATATGCAGTCTTGCATATGGAATTAACAGAATGCATGAGGCCATGAACTCCAGGGCTTGCAGGATCTTCCTTGCAGAGAGCTGGGGTTTTTGTGGCCAGTAGGTTGTCAAATAAACTTGTTTCTCCAGAGTGAGGAATGCCATCTTTGAAGTTGTGTTCAAGCTTACTCCCAGGAATACAATATGTTGGCAGGGTACCAGGTGTGATTTCTTCTCATTGATGGTGTACCCCTGTGAGGTTAGAAGTCTCTTTACAAATGGCAGGTGTTGTAATAGCAAGTCCCGACTTTCTGCCTGAATCAGGCAATCGTCCAAGTATGGGTAAATCTGAATATTTCTCGGCCTGCAAAATGCAATGGCTGGAGCTAGGCACTTTGTGAATACCTTGGGCACAATAGATAAGCCAAAGGGAAGTGCAGATAAATGATAGTGCATGCAGACTGCCCTGAAATGTAGGTATTGTCTCTACAGGATTCCCTTATTGGGATGTGCAGGTAAGCTTCTATTAAGTCTAGGGTTGCCAGCCAGGCATCCTTAGCTAGCATAGGAAGAAACTGTTAACAGTTAGCATTTTGAATTTTGGAACCATCAGAAATGTGTTGAGAATAGACAGGTCCAGGATAGGATGCCAGGAGTTTTCTTTTCTGGGAACCAGGAACAGTCTTGAATAAAAACCTTGTCCCTTTTGTTCTGCTGGGACAGGTTGAATAGCCCTGATACTGACAGGAGAGATCACTTGTTTTTGGGCCTCCGACCACTGATTTGGGTGGAGATCTGGCCATCCACTTGGGGTTGGTAATGAGTGGAAGTGGAATCTGTATCCTAGGGAAACTGTTTAAAACCCATTTGTCCTGGGTAATGAGTTCCCAGTTTTTTGCATGCAGGGCAAGCTTTCCTCCTAAGGGAGCCAGTAGTTGAGCAGGGCTTGGAAGAGTTAAGGATGTCATTGTGCCATTTTTCCCGATGGGGTGGCTTACTACTCCCTGCTTTGGAAGTGGGAGCCCCCCATTGCTTAGATCTGTGCATAGCCTGAGACTGAAGTCTTGGTGGTCTGCTGCTCCTGGGTTTGGACTGAGAAGGCCTAGAAGGGACTGGAAAAGACCAGGTCTTTGAAGGCCAATGCATACTGAATCTAGGAGGCTGTACTTGTAAGAAATCTTTAACAGTTTGCATAGATTTAGCTTTTACCTCCATCCTTTTGAGGACTTATTCTGCTTTGTTGCCAAAAAGGCGGTCTTGGTTTAAGGGTACATCCAGTAATTTAGCTTTAACATGATTTGGCAAGTTTTGTTCCTTAAGGCAAGCATGCCTTCTAAGTACAGACCCAGTGACAGCAGCCCTGCAAGATGCTTCTAAAGCATCAAAACCACATTGCAAAGTATGTTTACCAACTTGTTCAGCAAAATGCATTAACTCTTGCAACTCTGTGTTCAGCACAGTCAGGAATCAACATAATTTTCTGTTTTAATAGTCCCATAATATTCTGCTGATACTTTAACATATGAAACTGGCAATTTAAAGCCCTAATGGCCAAAGTAGCAGAAGTGTACACCTTCTTAACCCATCTGTCTAAAGCTCTAGAGCCCCTATCAGAAGGGGTATGATTTTTGGCAGTAGTAGCCTTAATGCCTTTTGGTCCTTGGGAAATCGTCTCTGGATCCACAGTGGGATTTTTGAAAAGGAATTTGTGAGAGTCAGGTACTCTGTAGTACCTGTCAGGTTTCCTGGGAGCTGGAGGCAAAGTATCTGGGGTAAGGCTGGATTCCAAGAAAACATCATCTACAATCTCCAGAACAGGAGGGATAGCTAGAGGCCTGTGTTGAGCCAGGAGTAAAAATTCCCTATGTCTCTTTTTGGACTAATAATAGTCCTGGCTTTCCCAGTGGAAATGCTCCCTAAGGGTATGTCAGGCTTCACCAAAAGAAAAATCTTCTGGAGGGGAAGCAGAGGGAATGGAATCCTCTGTATCAGAATCCTCATAAGTAGAAAAGGGTAAATCCTAGTAGTCAGAAGGAACAGAGACATCAGATTCCTGATCAGAAGAGTCAGAAGAAAAATCAGTTCTAGGTCTCTTAGAGGGGGAAGGCTGGCTTCCCTTAACTAAGGTAATAAGGTCTTCAGCCATTCTAATCATTTGTCTTTGAGGCATATGGGCCTAAGTATGCAGTTCAGTCGTCAGTTTTCTAGGCGTAGTGCTAGCTTTAGGCCTGAGGAATTCGGTATTCTGAGCTTGAAATGAAGTTGTCCATTTAATATGAAAGTCGGTAGGCCTGAATACACCCTCAGAAGCCGGTGCCTGCACAGCAGCTCTGGAATCATCCAAGGTAGTGACATCCACAGGTTCCATAGTTGAAGCATCTCACGGCATACCGGACTCCGAATGGGTCTCAGTAGAGGCCTGCGAATCTGTAGTAGCGGGTATCAGGGGCTGCGAAAGTGCCTCACTGAGTACCGCCGGACTGGCAACTAGCTTATTGAAAGTGTCATTGGCAGTTTTGGACCTGTGCGGTCTGTCTCTGTCTTTACCTTTACGTTTTTTTCAGAAGAACGGTAGTCGGATGGCTTAACGAAGCCATTTCGGAGTACGGAGATCGAGAATGAAAGCATTTAGCTACAAAAATAGCCCGACGACGAATAGTTCGGGTGTTGAACAAGGCACAAAAGTGACAGCGAGGGACGTCGTGGTCTGGGCCTAGACAGGTGACGCAGTAAGAATGAAAATCTCTATGAGGTATTTGCTTTCCACAGGCAAGACAACTGTTAATTTATTCTGACATCGGTTAGAACAAGAAAAAAGGATCCCAAAGGGGTACTTATCTTTTTGAAGACTTCAGGTCTGAAACTCATAAATGAAAATTTCAGGAATCGTCTGACTGGCACTTGTGAACTGCTTCTGCTTCGTGCACCGCACAGCAAGAAAGACTGATGTAATGGTGTTGGCTGCATGTTTTATACCCCTGACGTCATGAAAGAATCGACAGCAACCGACGCAGAAATCTGAAGACTCTGGTATTCAGGCTGGCTGAGGGCTAACTGCAGGCAGAAAACCCCAAATGTGATGACTGCAACAGTGAAACATGAAGAACATCTCCTTTTACACAAACTCCCACACTGGAATCAGAAATGAAAGGGTGGTATTTTTGTTGGGTCTACACGGATTTTGCCAAACCATTAAATCTTCCTCATAAGTCTGGCACAGGCATCATGAAAAAAAGAGGAGGCCATGAAATACAGAATTCTGAGACATCCCTTAGCAAATAGTTACATCAGGAAGGGAAGAATCAGAAATTACCACATGAAGCATTTTACTTTGTCTTTTTTTTTTATAAACAAGAAACATTTTTATCAAATTATCACATATGATATAGGCAATCATACATTTATATAAATGAAAACAAACCATGCTGACATCATTTTAGTTGCAATTATACATCACAAACCATAATGACATAATTTTAGTTGCAAACATTAAACATCTCTTATAACCTATCTAGTCATTGTTGGTCAAGCATTACATAGCCCATTCAAATGCTGCCTTCTTTTAAACCTCATTCCTCCTCTGCATACATTGTTCCAACAATTCCCATTTTTTCTATGTAATTTGCTCCTGCCCTTTTCTAAATATCCAAATTCCAGTTGTTTTATCTCTGTTACTATATTCACTACTTCTAGTAAAGTTGGTTTAGACACTGATTTCCATTTTCTAGTAACTGCTTTTTTAGCCGCCAAGATAATTAAACTCAGCAAGGCCATACATGTCTAGGCAATTTTTATTCTGTATCATAGCTCAAGCTTAGTTATACAAATCTGCTCACCCAGTATCTCTGACAGAGCAGTCTGCAGAAAATCTTTGAAGTCTGCCAACTCATTACACTCCCAGAAAATATGTTCCCAATTACCTCTTTCTTCCCCATCACACCTCCAAGATTTGCTGTCTACATGAAAAAAAATTATTTGGAGTCTACCTGGGGTAAAAAGATACCCATGTAAACACTTCCAAGCAAAGATCCTTAATCTTACAGACTTTGTTGCATATTTGAGACACATACATATATCCACCAATGTTTCTTTGTAAATTGCTTATCCAATCTCTCTTCCCAATCTTTTCTAACCTTCTCTGATTGATTCCTATAGTTATCATGCAATATTTTTTACACCTTACTAATTATCCCTTTTTAATAGCAATGTCTGTTCTAGATTCTGCTAAAAACTCTACCAGTGTTGGTCTTTCGCTTAGGATCCCTCTATTTCTTTCTTGCCTGTTGTCTGTATCCCTAATTGCAGTCATCCTATAGGCAGAATCTCAGTTCTCCATTCCCATATTGGCTTAGCTCTTAGAATACTTTCTGCTGCATTATGAATATAATATTGTTTCTCCCTTTTTTTTAATTTCTCCAAATCTTTTGGGTTTCTAATACCACAATGGGAATGGATCCCATTCCAAAATCAAAGTATGATTAAAGTTCATGAAATTAGTATTGTTTCATTCGCTGGCAGTCAGAAGTGCTCTTTGCAGCACCCACAATGTGTAATGACTCCTGCAATTCATATGGAGTTACATGTATTGGTAACATATCTAAATACGACTGTAGATTCCCTTTTTATAAGACCTGTTGCTCTTACTACTCTTAGGACTGTCTGGGTATCTTGTTCCAGATTACCCTTGTTTCTGCCTGCAAATCCTGATATTTTATGACTTTGTATCTCTCTGTACACAAGACACTGTAGACACTGGGTATGGCGACTTCAGTGATCAATGCTACTTTTGTCTTCTTTTCATGGACCACTACATCTGTCTGTCTTTTGAGCTGTTGGTAATGAGTAATCCCATGCGATGTAAACTTCAACATTTTCTATGATGCTTTGTATCTGATGTTTCCAGTGTTTTTTCAGCTACTTCAATATTATAATGTTTGCACAGTCCCCAGTGCAACAGCCTTGCCACATTATTATGCCTTTCAAGTTTACAGTCCTTCTGCCATTAGGATCTCAACCAGCAACAAGGTGTGCAACTGTTTTCAGTTCTTTTTCAGAAAACC